>NC_051179.1:156583027-156630876 GCF_013339695.2 Rhipicephalus sanguineus
CCCGGACAAGTAAGGCCGTGACTTTGGTCGACCAGGTCTATCAAATATCTGCCAGAAGCAAGGATACAAGTATCGATCTTTTATACAGGGCTGGTGACAGCGAGGTGTGTAGAGAACCCCATTTATGATTTGAATGTAGGGAATGCACCTGGTGTGACGAAGGCAGGCGATCAAGATCCGTCTTGAGAGGGGCGGAGAAAAGCCCAGTACAGAAGGTAGTCTCAGAAACTGGAGGAGAGGTGGCTAAGGTAGACATAACAGTGGCGGTACAAACCAGGGCAGCCAGTAATAGAACCTAGACTCTGAAACCGCTGCGCGTCGTAGACACTAATGGGTAGACATAACAGTGTCTCAGTTCAAAGAGTTGCAAGAGAAGGCCCATTAATCAGAGCATGTGAGGAAAGAATAGGAGAAATCATAAGGCGGAAGAAGAGTAGAACGTTAGCGCAATTATCAAGCAGAGCTGGCTGGTCTATCGCGAGTGTGTGTTTTGCACTGGTCGGGAATTACAGCAGTTGATGGTGCCTGAGGAAATAAAGAGAAAAGTGTTAAATTTGGGGATGACAGTACAATGGCCGGTCGCAGGGAATTAAAAAACACTTGGAAAGGATCACGGAAGAATTCTTCTGGATAGGAGTGCACTGTGATGTGGAGATGCGTCAAATCGTGTGATGTATGCCAAAGAACAGTGGCTAAAGGCGAGTAGGGAAGGTCCAGTAGGTAGGTGCCAATCATAGAACCACCATTTGACAGGGTGGCTATAGGTATTGTAGGCCCCATCAATCCCGTTTCCGCGAAAGGGAAATATATATGTTTGACTCTTGTGGATGTAGCCACCAGGTACCGGATGCAGTTGCCTAAAAACCATAAATACCATCCCTGTAACTGAAGCCCTCTTGGAAATGGTCTCACAATATGGGGTGCCCAAGGAGGTACTTAGCGATACGGATCAAACGTTCACACGGAGTGATGAGGGAGGTAAACAGACTAATGTCCATTGAAAAAGAAACCTAACCACACCTACCACCCATTGCTAACGGTGGGGAACGCTTCAATGAACATTGAAACAATGTTAAAGAGAATGTGCAAAGAAAGGCCCAGGGATTGGGACACGTACCTGCCAGCGCTTTTGTTTGCGTATCGAGAGGCACCGCAGACTAGCTTAGGGTTTTCTGCGTTTTCAAATGTTGTATGGGAGACGGTCAGAGGCCCAGTAACAATTCTCAAACAGTATGGTCCAAGAAAGAGCTAGGAGTGGAAGAAAATAACACATACACATATGTGCAAGACCTTAGAAACAGGTTGAAGGAAACTTGTAAAATAGCACATCAGGAATTTTAACAAGCCAAGCAAAAGCGAAATGCTTATGACCGCCAAGCAGTACATAGGACACTAACACTGCAGATAAAGTCTGGTACTTTTTTCCACTGAGAACAACAAAATGCGCATGCAGTGGAAGGCAGCATTCATGGTCCCCCGAAAAAAAAAACGAGAGGGATTATGAATTTCGGTTCATGAGCAGAAAATGGTGTTCCATATTAATATGTTAAAACGGTAGAGGAGAGGAAGGGGGCCGTAACGGAAGAAAACAAAGAGGGGGCTACCGTGTGCATGTTAATTGCGTAGGGGAATGAAACGGAGTTTAATGTTGCAGGAATACCTGTTTCCACATAGAGTGTATAAAAGGAAGACAAAACGTGGGAGCAGGTTTCATGAGTAGGTGACGTAGGTGAATTAGTGAAGTGAAGTGTGAACTATGGAACCAATGATTGTGGTGATGTGCAAACAATGTGAGATGAAGTGCGGACAAAGTGTAATTGAAAGTGCGTGGTAATGAGGCGAAGTGGAGGAGAGCCCGAAGCCAGCAAGGAAAGAGTACGGCAGTCAAGCAAGAGTGTGGTAGGAATCGTGTGGTAGGAAGAAATGAGCAGTTTTTTAGAGGAAGAAACTCTTAAAAGGGGGGACCAGTGTCATGAGTAAAGGGGCACGAGGCACGTGCCGAACGTCGGAATATGGCGGTGGTGTGCGGGGCACGGCAATTCCCGATGGTGTGCATGCCTTCCACGTCCACGCACGCCATGGTCGAGGAAGGGCACGCGGCACGCGACCCGAGCCGAGGTGAGGAACGCCAGGAGGAGAAACTGGCATTGTTCGGTGGAGTTTGAGACGAGCAAGGTGGTGGAAGCGAGGGTCGCACCCGCGACGAGACCAGCAGGCGCCCGGTTCTGCAAGCAGCGGCACGAGAGGCCAGGGAGGGTGGCCGCCGACCTTGGTGTCTACCGAGCGAGACTTGCAGTCACCTGCTCTTGTCACCGTGCGTGACTCGCATTACTTCAGTGAACACTGTGTGGTAGTGACATATCACGTGTTAGGAGCCCCTTGTACCACGCGTCTACTTAAAAGAGCGCATTTCTGTATCGTGTGTTCCCTGATGAAGGCCGATCCCCGGCAGAAACGTTCGAAAATAAAAAAAATTTAGTATTGCATGTCTTCTATTTCATAGCATTGGCTCTACAGGATCCAGGGGCACTCTCTTCTTCACACACAACACACACACACACACACACACACACACATATATATATATATATATATATATATATATATATATATATATATATATATATATATATATATATAGATATATATATATATATATACACATATATTCAGCATGAGGAGTCAGGCTTGTATGTTTTATTCTTCAAGGAAATAGCGCACAAGTAACAACATTTTAAAATGCAGACAGGACGAACGTACACCCAGGGCGTTGCGTGTTTGGGGATTTCTTTGCCTTGATGCCATTTCACTTATGTTGCCTTATGGTATTCAAGGTGCTTCGGAAAGTGCGGCTGAAATGTCTTGGATACAAGAGAACGAAAGCAAGCACAATTACAAGCTTACAAAGTTACAAAATGCTGTAACTGGTGTTCAATGTAACCAGTATTATCTCCAACGCGGCAATTCGCGGCGGCGGCTGACGGAAACAGTGCGCAAAACACGCCGCGGGCACCGGGAATGTAAATTCTCCCACCTCGCTAGCCGCCTTATACCAATTGGTAGCTGATTGAGTGTCACCGGCCGATTGCGATGATAAGGCGGGAAATTGAGCAGGAGCGCGGCTACCGCTGTTTATCCAGCCCATCCCTCGTTTGTTCGCGTGTGTGTGTGTCACAACACAAGAACAAGCTACATTTAAAGGGGGAAAAATTGGGGGACCCTTAAGCTTCGCCTTTAAGAGTTGAACGCGATAGCGAAATCCGGCTCCTATACAGCACTTCAACACCAAGAGCCTACTTATTAATGTTTGTTGTTACCCACGCACACACAGACAGACATACGCACGCGCGCGCGCTATGTATCATAGTAGTGGTACAGGTTTTCGATCTAAAGCGTCTGAAGCACTTCTCTGTGCTAGAGTCGAGACATATTTCTCACAGTGCCTCACAGATGGCAGCACATTTTCTAACGTTTGCTGTTTGCTTGATCAACGCCTCCTCTAGAAAAGAGGCGTTGGCTTGATATGTTTTCCGCTAGATGGACATAGTTGTCCATTTTTGGAGCTGTTTGAAAGTTCGCGCGTGTTTTTAGCGGTGATGGTATCCCGGCTTTTTTCGATGCACGGCGTCGCGCAAAAAACTAGTTTGACGGCCTCGCCAATGTGCCTACAAATCGCCGAATGGGCTCATTTTCGGTTGTGACGCATGTCGAACAAAATGCATTAAGGAGACTCTTTTCAAACATGGCATTTATGTAGTGTTTTTTCCCAAAGCAGTTGCAAGGTAACATCGTGGCCTTGTGGGTAGTACAACTGGCTTGCTACGCAAGCGGCCCGGGTTCGATCCTCAATGAAACCGAAGAGTTTTATTGTTTATTTTAGTTTGCATCTGTCTCGATTTTTCGGTCACGGACGATTTTTCGCTCACAAGCGACGCCGACACCGACGGCGGCATTTCTGCGAACGAGCTCTCTAACGCTATCGCGTTAAAAAGAAGAACGGCATTCTGCGGCTCAGCACAATTACTGCCGTTCCGATTTGAAGCCTTTATGTTTACCATACTTTCCACGTATCGGTAAAAGCAGACGAGTGGTGGGAGTGGCAACAGTGCATTGAAAAGCGTAGCCCTTTCCGCCGTATCTTTAATAGCGCCGTCTGAGCGTCGATTCAATTGGGGTTTGAGCCTATTCGCCACGCGCTCCTCGTGTTACCACTCATACTTCTACGATAGTAGATCATAATTCGCGCCTGAAGAGGATATTGCCCTGATCCTTCCACCAACAACGTTTTTCCTTGCGCTCGAAAGCCGTGTCTTTTGCGGGGATCCGCAGAAGCAGTGCGAGAGACAGCACGTTTCATCGGCTGATGTATACCTTAGCCGGAAGATATCTAGTCACCACTCGCGCAAAGCGCAGTACGCAGGCGGGTTCCTAAAAAAAATTTGTATGCAGCACAACAGCGTGGCATTTTGGGGAAACATACGAGTACAACAAACTACAAGCAGCGACGCCCCTTACGACGTATAGACATTACAGAGCATGCTTCCTAGCATAATAATAATAACACGGAAATGAATGAGTAGATAACCAATACACAGGCCGCACGGTATAAGAGACTAGCTGAAGAGACTTGTGCACACATGACACGGCAGTGATTATAATGTACATAAGCACTGCTACCCGAGCAGAAACTTAGAGGAGGAGCATCATGCCAATCGCTTTTCAGCACACTTATAAATAAATTTTCGATTCTGATATATGCAAATACATCGTTTTCCCGAAGAGCTGAAAAACATTCTGAAGCCTGCAGTGTAACTAGTAGTCTTTGTGCAATGATAATATTAATGTTGGGGTTTTACCTCCCAAAAACTATGATATGATTATGAGGGAAGCCGTAGTGGAGAGCCCTGGAAAGTTTGAGCATCTGGTGTTCCTTAACGTGCACCTAAATCTATGTGCGCGGGCCTCTAGCCTTTCCCTCTATCGAAATGCGGCCGCCGTGGTCGGGATTTGATCCCACGACCTTAGGGCCAGCAGTCGAGCACCGTAACCACTAGACTACCGTGGTGGGTTTCTTCGCGCAATATAACGCAAAATAAAAGTAAACTACATATCGCGCCACGTTCCGCTAAGCTCACATGTAGAAGTCGCATAGAGTTTAACCATAAGCGTCCGTGATCCTCATGCGCTTAAGTACAAATTAGGACGGCAGTGGACGACCGCCCGCGGAGAAGGAATTGAGAAGCTCTGTAATGTCCCGTATCGGAAATCGTAACATGGTATCGTGAAAATATGTAGCTACGGGATTTCAACAGCTTTTATCGGGCAAGCATTCTGCTCGCACTAGGTATTTCCACATTTTATCGTAGCCTATTGTATTTCGAACGTAGCCCATGCGGACTTAACCTGAGGCTCTATAAACGGGCGCACATAGTAGCCAGCGGACAGAGCCAGTAATTCGTCCCAGCTCATTGACAATGCGGGCCTCACTCGTGTTATTGCTGCTCGCCGCTGTCTTAATTGTTTCGGATGGTGCGTCGTGGGGTAAGTCCACTACGTTATTTTTAACTTCACACTGCGTGTGAACACCTAGTAAGAACACTATTCTTGATGACCAAATAAGTTTTTTGAACTAGACGCGTAATGTACATCACTGTACAGAAGAAGGAGTAACTATTGCATCACTGATCCAATATCGAATTTGCTATGTCTGTGCCCATATTAGAGGTGGCAAATTTCTCGAGCAAAGCTTTTTTCCGGCAGGACTTTTAATATACAATGATTTTCATACAAAAGGGGCACAGATCACGTATTTACGTCAGATAGCTATCTATTAACTTGTGAAAGGCAGCTGCTTACTTGCTCATACCATAATGTCACTTAGTGGCAGGTGCGCACAGCTCGCCCCCTCCCTTTGCGTGCGGATAAACCTCACTTGATAGTGAACCAAGATCATTTAATATTCCGTCGTGTTCACAATACACAGAGACCGAAGCTGTAGCTTTCGCCTAAATATTCTGAAACAGGCCACGACTGGCATCGGTTCCCACTTGTCACGGCGGGCTGTGTCACGCAACTAGCTCACGCAGTGGAATTTCTTTACCTGCGTAGAACAAGTACATGAGTGAAACTTCGCCAGCAAGCCGTTACTTCTAGAGGACTAATTCTGTGAAGAAATATTGCTTTCTCGTGCCTTTAAAAGGGGTTATTTGAATCTTGAAACTAAATGTGCCCATCTACCAGGTAGGCCGGGCAATAACTAATAAATCCTGACAGATGTCACTGAGCAAATTTTGTTTCTGGTACATCACGGCTCTTCAAGGCACCACAGCGCAGCGCTTGACAGCTGACAGACTGCTAGAAGACGTCGGTGGATGCTCTATAGAGCGAAGCATACTGGATGCGCTTACTGCTTAGCCTAGATTTGCATGTGAACGCCGCTGAAATATTCAAAGGATCAAGACAGTAAAGCGCAACATAAATATAGGTTTCGTAAGCATTTGGACGAAGAATGAGCCAACTAGTTGAACAACAATTGATGTTTAGCGTTTTTTGCCGAAGCAATGAAGCCATATATAGAGGCCAAACACGCGCAGTCAGACCGCCTATCTTGCAGGTGTAAAGTACATTATAACATCCGCGAAAATCGAAGCCTCAACTACTGTTTAGGCGAAGACCCTTGAGCCAGCTCAAGGCCGAAATGTCACATGAGGAAAAAGAGGCAAATGGAATAAATGCTGCTTGACGCAGTAATTCTAGCAAAGGTGATACAATGATGCTATCTTTGCCGTCGATAGTAATCCTGCGCAGTAACAACAAAAAATATAAGAAGTGGTTTGATGTCCCCACGCTGATATTTTTTTTTGCCTCCGGGGGTAATGATGAAATGGCAACTCTCTCAACACCGATTCTTCAAATTTTGCCGGTTGGTCTGTCATTCACAACTCTTTTGAGCGGTGAGTGAGCTTTAGACGTAAAGTTATAACCAGTGTTGTAGGCGTTACCGAAAAAACGTAACTAAATACGTTACTCGTTGCGCTAACAAAAAAGGAACGCGTTGCCTCTTAAAAAAGGTAACGCGTTACCATTACAGTTACCCTAAAAAACGTTACTACTGCCGTTACTCTATGGTCAGAAATTTTATTCACTGCATTTCCACTGTAGGAACCCCAAATAACAGTGTTACAAAGCTGATATTTATAATTCACAAAAAATTCTGCCACAAACGATAATTTTTGCGAGAAGTACCGATTTAACGAGAATAGGTCGTACAAATGTGTCGTACCATGCGACAGTAGCGTAGCCTGAAATTCTTTTCGGTGGTGGGGCGAGGGACGTTAAGCCATACTTTATCTATAGTTGTGCGTGCGTTTGTATGTATGCCTGTACATATACACATGGAAAATTGAAAGATTTCGGGGGGAGAAGGGTTGAACCCCTAACCCCCCCTGGCAACGTTTGTGCTTGGCAACAGTAGAGCGACCTTAAGTGGCCTGTACAGTTACGTGTGATGGCTGCTAACTCTGTGGCACATGGTAAATCCATTTTCTCAGTGTGACGTTAAACAGAAAATTAGATTTTATCATCAACGCTTTCCTTGCAAAAAACACCACAACTCTAAAGAAATTTACAGTAATTCTGACGGTGCGCTTCTACTAACAATAGAGATTATCAGAGAGTCATAAAAAAATGCTCCAACGGCTTAGTTATGGGGAAAAAAATTTGTACACATATGCATTTCCCCCTTTAAAAATCTGTATACCTGCCTCAAAAATTGCTAGCGTTTATGTGAGGTGCTCAAGGTCAGCCTCGTTCACTGAAAAATTGGGTAACTATAGAAACGCGTACCGGCAGTTGCCGATAGAAAGAAGTAAATTTCATTTTGAAAACAAAGTTCATAACCATCGCTAGATTATTGCAAGGAGAATTTTCTAATAACTGAGCTTCTTGTTGAAAAAACCAACAGCTACATTTCAATGCTGGCATTGGACAAATTGCCTCTCTTCTTAATGAATATGTCCGCACCTGCACTAAATAGGCACTCGAAGGACGCATTGAATGGTACTCTTAATGCCTGATGAATGAAAATAGTGTGAAAAAATGTAGGACGAGACGAAGAAGGCTACAGCACGTGCGCATGTTCTGTAGCCTTCTTCGTCTCGTCCTACGTTTTTTCGCGCTATTTTCATTCATCATGAATTACCAACTCGCCCAACAGTCTAATATTAACGCATGGCAGGACCGGAATGAGTACGCCGCTGCGACAAAAATTTGGGGGACCCTTAAGCTTCGCCTTTAAGAGTTGAACGTGATAGCGAAATCCGGCCCCAAGTGCGCGATTCAACCACTAAGTGCATACTTATTAATATGTGTTGTCACACACGCACCCAGACACACACACGCAAACGCGCGTGCGCGAGATGTATCTATAATAATGGTACAGGTTTTCGATGTAAAGCTGCTATAGTCGAGACATGTTTCTCACAATGCCTCACAGATGCCAGCACCATATCTTACGTTTGCTCTTTGCTTGATATCTTTTCCACTAGACGAACGTAGTTGTTTATTTTTGGAGCTGTTTGCAAGTTTGTGTGTGTTTGTTTTTAGCGGCGATGGGCGCACCATACCGGCTTTTTTCGAAGAATGGCGTAGCGGAAAAAACGTAGTTTTATGGCCTCGTCATTGCTCCTACAAATCGCCGAATGGGCTCAGTTTCGTAGTAACACCTGCCGAACAAAATGCGTTAAGGAGACTCCATCCACTACATGGCATTTATTTAGTGTTTTTTTCCGAAGCTGCTGCAAGTAACATCGTGGCTTTGTGGTAGGACACCTGCTTGCCAAGCAAACGGCTCCGGTTCGATTCTCAATGGATAGATGGATGGATGAAATAATTTTATTGAGGTCGAATAGGTCGTACTAGTATCCTAGCCCGAAGCGGGCCGCTCCTACGTTGGGACCGATAGACCTAGCCTTTCGGCCGCTTCGCGGGCCCGTTGGAGTGCCGATAATTGTCCCTCTAAGGTCGATCCTCAATGGGACCGAAGATTTTTATTGTTCATTTTATTTCCATCTTTCTCGATTTTTCTGTCGTGGACGATTTGTTGCTCACAAAGGACGCCGTCACCGACGCCGACGGCGGAATTTCTGCGAAACGAGCTCTCTAACGCTATCGCGTTAATAGAACGTCGCGGCGAGCTCTGCAATAGTGGCGCCTATAAGGCGAGAGAATATTGTGTAAAACTTCGGGTATAATTGAAAAAGATGGCTGATCCCTCCGTCATAGAAATCGGTAGAACACGAAAGTGAAACCTGTATTCAAAGAAGTAGCTTATTGTTTATAGTGCATTGGTCTATGAGAGCTTGTACAATGCCTACTGTTGTTTGGCAGATATAGCACCGCTTGATGTAGACGCATCGCACTCACGTTTACGCCTAGTGGCACATCTCCGTAACGACGACTAACGCCCATGATCATGATTTAACCCTCGCGGTAGCTGAAGTTCTTAACATATACTTGGACACCGCATATGCTGAATCCCGCGCAGATGGCATCAACAAGCACATTAAAAAAACACTGATACTCGATATGTACTTCTTCAAAGCGTCGTGAAATGCGAACAGAACACGCTAGGCGCGTCGTGTCTTCCCTTTAGCCTGGCCGTTACTTCTCACAGGGCGAGCGGGGAACGCGGTGCAACAGCCAGGCGAGCGTTGGAGAGCTATTCTACGACATGGATGGATGCTATGAGCGAGGCTTGGCCACCATCTCACGGTGTGTTAGAGCTTTGACGAAATTAAACTTTATTGAAAACGCGCCGAATGCAACGGTCATAGCAACGGCGCGTTTCTTTTTTTCTCGAGCCTGGTGGCAAAGATGTCCCTGCCCCGTTATAAAGGGGACGCTCGTAGCATCCATCCATCCATCCATCCATCCATCCATCCATCCATCCATCCATCCATCCATCCATCCATCCACCCAACCATCGAAGAGCACTATGAGAGGAAAATGTGAAAGATAAAAGGCGCGTTCATGTAGCCTCCCTAATGTGTTTGGCGGTAGCTCAGTGGGCTAGATGCCCGCCAGCCATCGTCGCAGACCGAGAGGTCATGGGTTCGACACCCGCCGGCGGAATTTTTTCTTATAGTTTTTTTTGCCACCTGATGGCGTTAATTTTGCTGACGTACTTCCGTGACGGAAAGACGTCATGAAAGTCTTCGTGGACCCCGGCATAAAACACCTCCGTGTTAAAAAAAAAACAACCAGTAACGTGACAACTCATGTTACCGAAGAATGTTAACGTAAGTACGTTACCCGTTACAGTTCCGAAATAATAACGAGTATGTTACAAAGTTACCGAACAAAGTAACGCGTTACCGGTAACGCCGTTACTTGTAACGCGTTACCGCCAACACTGGTTATAACTCATGAGAGCTACACGCGTTACTGCTTTAAAGCAGTGACAATGAAATCAGAATTATTGATGTGTTTTACATTTCCCCAGCAGCGAATGTTTCAATGGAGGTTTTGAGCTCATCGTACTCTCAAGACCAAAATGCACATTTCTCTTTGGGGTCTCCAATGCACCGCTGAGAATGTCTGCTTACTTCTTTTGCGATGCAAAGAAACTTCAAACTTCTCTCTTCACGTTTTATTAAACGGTGATAAGTGCATAGCTCTTCTATTTAGTTTTAACATCACACGAGATAATTTGAAACACCTAGATGTATTTCTGAATTGCGGAGAAAATATTTTTCTGTGTCTTTTGCACGCTGACCTAATATTGTTTCGTGCTTGGCTGCAGCCAACAAAAGAAGGAACCAACGACGACAAAAGGATGGCGATGACTTGAAGGTTGGCGCAGGACGATTGGTAAGATGACCTTCAAAGTGAACATAGTTCCAAAGTTGAGGTGCACGATGTGAAAAGTGACGTTCGAAGAGAACAAAACTTTATCGCGATAAAATTTTCAATCATATTAAGTTGTCGGTTCAATTTAGGCTTATTTGGTAATATGCAGTTTATGTTACTTTCCTGTTTGGGGTACTCGGCGTTCCAAAGTTAGGATATCAGTTACAACAGGATAGATGCTAATCCGAATGAGATTCAATTTGTTTTAAACTCGTCTAACAATGTCAGCCATCTCTCCACCAGTTTTGATGCAATCCCTCATCAAATATTGCGCATGCGTGAAAGTCGTTACCCCGAATGCACTTTTAATTACATTGGTTCATCTTTCCCAAGCAAAAGAAGCAAGCGGTCTGCTCTGGTTCGCCGTCTAAGGAAGACCGGATTCCCGATGGCACGCCATGTAAAGTACGTATTGGCTTGTATTTCGCTCGCATTCCGAACTTCTCTGTGCCAGTTACGAATACAAAAATGAGTAATTGTGCTTGTAACTAATAAACTTTCAGAAAAAGCATAGTCTGACTCTTTTCTTTTGCATCTGATACCTAAACTTAACGCTACGTTGAAAATTTTGTGAAATCCAAGTCACGTTTAACATTAAGACCATCGCGCCGTGGGATTTAAGTGCCAAATTTATGTCACAATCAAGTTACTGACGATGTAGTTCTATATCAGCAGTATATCTGCATTTTGCATAAACGTAAACCCTATAGGTAAATGCCCCATATATGAGAAAATGTAGCATACTGCGAAACTGAACAAATTATCGAACAAATTTTGCAACTATCCCTACTCCATGATGACGACTTGATTTTAGCACTAAAAAAGACGAACACATCGGAGACTTCAGGACAAGCGCTACTAACGGGTTTATTGCAACAATGGGTTGCAATCAGATATATAGCGTGATGCTCAGAAGAACCGAGCGCACATCTAGGGAAGAACGCTTATGAGGCTATAGAAGTGTTGCATCAAAAATACCTTATCTCGCTCTTATAAAGGTAGATAGACGTACAGCTCAGGCAATCAGGTACTTTTTTTTTATCTTTGTGATACGCCTCCCACAGTTGACGGGCGGATTTGTTCCGGCTTCTACCGATAATCTTCGCTTCGCAAAATATCGGTCCACAAGTGCATTTTCCGCGGTGGGAGGAACGATGGGCACAGTCCACTTTTTAAAAATTTTGCTCATGCTCCGTTAACCGGTCATTACGGCTGCAAACTCTTTGGAAATTACGACATTTGAGCATTTGGAAACATTACGCAAGTCAGCGGTACCTTTTTCATAAACAGCACAAAAGGCGAGGCATGCTTTCTTGGCAATGCTTCCTTCTTGCTTTCTGCCTTTGTTGTGCGAGAGCAAACTATGCGTGCTTGCTTGGCCCCGAAAAAGTGAGCGGAGCTTCATGGGAATTAGCAACCCTTTTTGTGTTATGAGAAAACGTGTGTACCCCGACCCAAAAAGTTTGCGGAACGCGAACTTTCCGAGAAAGCTATATTCCCGGTTTGTCTGAGAACATGGCCTCCACATAAATGTTCCAGTCTGTAGTAGTGCCTATAAGGCTACCCGCCATAGGTTAGAAGCGCCGTGCACTAACAGAGCAGAAATTTGCGTTTTCAGTGGAGCTCACGTTCTGTAAACTTTTGTGGACGGGTGTACGTATGGCAGCCGTTCAGGTTCTTTTCCCGCTGTTTCTCTCTTGGCGCTGCCCTTCAGTTGTCGAAGCATGGGTTCAGCAGCCGCCGTTATGACCGATTAAGGGAATCACGCGGACAATAGTCTTTCCACTGGTTTCGCACATGCAGCAAGACGGTGAGTTGGGCTAGTTGGTGAACATTCATGTTGAAGCACAAAGCTTATAAGCGCACATAAAACGAGGACCGAATATATAAGAACTTGACAGGACAGCGCTTAACTCACAACTGAAAATTTTTATTGAACAGAATAACATTTAAAAACACAAGAGAACGAATTGCACATGCGTAGTCGAACAAGAGGCCTAACTGCCTTCAGGACCAGAAACAATGAACACAGCATAGTGATACAAACAATCTTCGCTTATCAAGAAAGTCAAACTCCTTATCGTGTAACGTGATGGAAGGTTGACTAACACAGTCAGGGCCCCTTTTTCTAATATGAAATGCCTCCACTATTTCACGTGTTGCTTGATCTTTATGCCTAAACAGTATCTGGGTTTCATGCAAAACAGGATAACATCCGCATTTATGGCAATGCATTGCGAGATGCGAAGGGGTTGAAGCTTTCAAGGAAGCGTTGTGTTCCATAAGACGTTCATTTACGCACCTACCAGATTGGCCAATGTATACCTTACCGCAAGAAATCGGAATCATATAAACAACTTTCAAGATACACTCCACATATTGGTTCGGTTTTCGATGCTTCACGGTACAGCCACCTAACTCCTTCGGTTTGTTAACCCTAGGGCACAAGCGTGCCAACTTGTTTCTCGCTGTGAACTTCACATCCACGTTCGCACATGCCTCGTCGACTACATCTGTGCACGACTTTCGCAGGGCCAAATCTGGACGTGATCTGCTCTAGGAAAGTCGTGGTCTTTTCTAGATTCGCGCTCGGATCGTCTGCGCATCGCTATGCTATATATCTCATTGAAACCCATTGTAATAAACCGATTATAGCTTGCGCTTTTACTGTCGTCTCTGATTTGTTCCTTTTTTAGCGCTAAATTAAAGATGTCATAAAGTATTCACCAACATGCCCCGCAACGAGTGTATATCGCTAGTGCAGCAACACAAAAGTGAGATCACACGTCGTTATTTGATGCAGTTATTCGCTCACAATTTTATCGAAGGAAAGATAACGTTATGCAACAGGGACTGATAATCAAGCACACCGAAACCACCTGTCAAGTATCAAAAATGAGGCAGCTACGCAATAGTGGCGCGAAGATTGAGAAAAGAGCAGAGCTGGTGGCCTTACCCTCCTTCTCTTCCTCCTCCTCACCCTCAATTACCTTTCTCACCCCTTGCTTTGCTATAGTTACGAGACTATGCTATGTTTTACCCCCTCCCATACTCCTTTCGGTCCTCCTTTCTTTCTCTGGCTATCATTAGAGAAACAACTTCAGATTGTTATGTTTTGCAAATGACGCACTTGTAAATCCCGAACGACCTCCACTCGTTCATTTGGGTACCGGATGAAGAAAACTGACATTTCGACCGTTTTACATACAATGTTGATCTAGTTTCTTGCGACAACCCCTATTCGACCATTTCGCGCATTTCTGCTCATCTTAATCATTCGCTTTCTTTCAAACAGCGTTCGTATTTCCTCCGCTGCCTTCTATCCAATTTGAACTTAATAAGCTAATCCATTATTTTTTATTTTTTGTCACCTAAACAACTGAAATGATAAATTGTGCCTTCGTAGACGACGCTTTGGTTTTGTTAAGTTTAAGAGATACGAGGACATATATTTGCACACAGTGTGACGACTTGCACCGGCGTGACGGCCCTGGATACACCCTGAAGCGCCGCATATTCGCCATGCTGTCGGGACGGTCATCAGCAGCTCTTTCTGGCAGCTGAAATAATTTACGTAAAACCAGTACACATTTGAGGGCTAACGCCGCAATCGTTTCGTAACCATTTGTGTTCGCAAACCATGGCACGGAAAGCAAATGGGTCGTCCGTAAATCGCTTCAACACCTCGCGGTTCGCTGCCACGAATGACGTATTCATCGCAGGCCAGCTGACGTCATGCGGCTTCGCTTGGAGAGCAGCTTCTGTTGACAGACGGCATGGCTGAATGTCGAGTTTCATTTCCGCTAGAAAGTGCCTTTGACAACTCTGTAAATTGTGACGCGCTAAGCTTCACGAGCTTGCTGGTTGTGCCCGGTAGACGCCAACGCGTTGCGCGCCCCGCTTGAGTGCCGATTGGTGCCGAAATACCGTCATATTCATGATATCTGCGCCTAATGCCTCAGCAATGTTACGTAGCGTCATTGGAAGCGAAGCGGTTGGAGCCGAATGTATACTGCTGTTGCCTGTTTACATAGAGTTTCATACAATAACCTAGAGAGGAAACTGGCGCTGCGATCGTTCAGCCACCACGGGAATGATGGGAAGTACGGGCTTCGGATTGGATTTTGTTAGCTAGCGAACTGTCTACGGATCTTTTTCTGCAGTTTCAGTTCCGTTCTTTACGAGGCGTGGGCAGTGGGGTGCGTTGCAAAGCACTGAAGCAGTGCCCTTGTTGTTCAAAGAGGCTGAAGACCGCTAGGTTTCTTGCTTTGCTGCCACGTTGCAGCTTTACAGGTTGTATTTAATAGTTTTAGCAAAGCGTCGGGCACTTACCGCTGCGCATAGATGTAGCGTCCCATGCCAGTGCAGGGAATTGCACAGAGTTCACGTTCTGTGATAAGCGTTACTTGTCAAAACTCTTTCAAATTGAGTGCAAAACAAAGGCGAAGCTAAGTAGACGCTCCGTCATGGTCTTCTGACTCGACAAAACAAGAAGACGAGCGATGCGTTGGAGGCAGGCCACTTGGACAGACGCAGCTGGCGTCGCAGCAGATGATACGTTAAGTGTTACTCACTCAATACGGTACTGTTATTTCCATAAATATATAATGCGTACTTTCGAGGGAAAAAACAAGTGCGTTTGTTTTAAGTGCTGTAAAGAAAATAATTCATCATATTGTGGTGCCAAATCTGGAACAAAATTGCAGAGCAATGCATACCCTGTTGGTTGTATTTGTCCAGGTTTCAGTTCCATCTCACGGTAGCGCAAACTTTTTGCAAGAAGTTTTACGCACAAAAGAATGAAGCAAGTTCGAATTGGAAATAACTTCATATCGCTTTGTTTTACACTCGGCAAACGATCGTTGCGAGTCTCAAGAACCTAATCCATCCGAAGCAAATCCGAAGCCTGTACTTCCCATCATTCCCATGGTGGTTGAAGCGCCGCTCAAGGCGCCCGCGTAGACACTAGCGCCAGATTCTCCTCTAGGTGTTATTGTAAGAAACTCTATGCCTGTTTAAAACTCGCTCCTGGGGCCACTAGGCGTCCTGGGCGAAACCTGTGCGGAAGGAAATGGGTGTTGCGAAACTGAGTCATTACTTCAGTATGTAATGCAAGGCAACTCATGGATGCAAGTTATGAGCGTTCCACTTATAACGGGGCGGTAACCTGTGCAACTGAAGAAAACTTTTTTTTTTAAGTCGACCTAATGCCTTGTGTACATCAAGTAAATCGTTCATCCTGTAGAGAAAAAAAAGCATAAGTTTACAGCCTAACGTTCTGCCCCTTACGTCAAAATTAGCTTAAAAATGGTGAAAACGCGCCTCCTCGTAACAGAAAAGTATTGTGCTTTTTCAAAGATTTTTCGCGTTCTCGTTAAAACTCGATATTGAGTTACTGCACTGAGAGCCCTATAACTACTTTATGCCCACCAGGTCATGAGCACCGAATTATTTCACTACGCACGCGCACGGTTTCTCTCAAGAAAGGCTGCCGGCACTTAGGCAGTCCTTATCGAGAATTCTAAATATCCTACACAGTCTTCCGAGTACGTTGTCTATGCGACCTGAACATGCGTAGTTAACTCTAAAAGAATAACCTAGAAAGTGAACCTACTCGAATGGTCTGCCAGGTGGCCTTGTAATTATTATTCAAAACTTAAAAAGCACGCTCGCGAACAGCATTTTTCAGTAGTGGTCTGCTGCTAAATATAGGACGCAAGGTATACAGCGTTGTGCTTGCCATAAATAAGACGTCGTAAACTTCTACGTTATAAGGTACGAAAGAATGGCAATTTTTTTGAGGGGCTCCTTTTATATCTTAGATACAACCACATGAATGGAACGGATAATTAGGCCAGGAAAACACAGAGGACGTTCATTGTTGTCTTTAACTTAGGAAGTTTGTGGGTTCATTTTCGTCTACATCACTTCATCTTCAATTTGCGCCAAAATTAGTACACTAGTTAAATACAACATTGAACCTGCTCTATGCTAGTTTTGGTCTAATTGTCTGTTCGATTCATTTGGTTGTATCTACGTTACAATGTGTGAGATAAGGCTACGATAACGCTGCAAATATTGTATAGGTTTGGCATATTTGATGTAAGCCTCCTGTTGCACCCTAAAAAATAGTGTATGCCATTGTGAGTTGACACACCTTGTACAGGCCTATAACATTAGTTGATTATTAGGCTTTTATTGAAATCAGTAGAAAGGGGTACCATTCATCAACCGTCGTAAATTGTTGTCTGGGATTTTCAACTCCGTCCTTTTGCTGTAAACAGAACTGAGATCGAGGCAGAACGAATCGATCTGATGTAAAGTATTTTCCTTTCTTCACCCCAAGTTTTATATCGGAGTTCGCGTGAAAATATTTTTGGAACTGCTTATCAAAATATTATGCCTCTCTGAACAATTTTGTGCAGCATTGAAGGTACTCAATTTCTTTCATACGCAGCAAATGCGTGGCGAATTTCTTCAGCTGCGCTATTCCAGAAGTAAACTTTAGTAGTACGGATCGTCAAGAACTCTTTAAACACTTGTGGGGTCGCCTATGCATTCGCCTAAAATGACTCGAAGACGAAATCCATCTTCTTTTCCTTCCCATTCGATATATTGATCCTCTCCCACCCCCCTCCGAAAGCTTTCTGCATCTAACATGGTTTTGCACTGCCATTTTGGAAGCTTTCTATACCTCGCCTGGTTATGAAATACCTCCGTGATCGGCCCAATGTTGACAAAGCAACGACGTCATGTGATCACGTCATCATGACAAGTCATGTTATGTGACTTCGTAGTGGAGCCATAATGACGTCGTAAATTTTAGCGATGTGTGTCATCTTGATGACGTGATATGGTGGTACCATCACGTGATGATGATTGTTTGCATCACTTTCACCTTCATAAAGTCACATTCACCTTTACGTGCGTTGAGGCCGTTTCTCTACGTTTATTCTTTTCGTACAGTTCTAATGAAAGCAAGAAAACCGAACAACTAATGATGTGCAATAAATACATACATACCTTACTTCCAGCTTCCAAGGAGAAGAGCAGGGGTGTGCCTGAATGGAGGATGTGTGGAGCTGAGCGAATTTGCAACGACAGCACCGTTTCCGGAATCGGGTAGCACGTACTCCGGAAGAACATATGTGCCATCGAAGACACGCGACATTTCCACTACGGAGACAACTAGCAGCACGTACTAACCAAGCTTCAAGCTTGCTGGAGAAGTCACCAGACAGTAATATCCAACCACTCACTTAAATTACGCCACACACTCAGCGACAACAAATGTGCTATTCATGACCTCTGAAGTATTCGTTACTGCCGAGTGTTACGTCATTACCTCTCGACATTAGGTAATACTTATTTTTTTTGGAAATGTTTTGGGAGTTTATGAGACCAGATAATAATACGTGGTAAAATCAATGAACAAGTATTTCTCCACACTAACGTATTTTTGAGAAAAAGGTTTGGAATGATCGAAAACAAAGCGCGATGAGAATATACATTACGTATAGTACACTGCCTCGTAGCGCATTCATTCATATACCAATAAATTACTTTTTTATGTGAGGACTGCTGACGAAGCGTTTTTTTCTAGCGGATCTTTTGCGTTGTTTTGCGCCTTCTCTTTCATATATCGTGTGTCAGTATTCATTAATTAATTAACAATGCATCTATGTGTACTGGTTCAGTGCTTGTGCGCCTGTGCTCACAGTTAGCAGGTGGCTGTTTAAGGCGGAGAAATTAAATGTCATGGTTTCAAGGCCACGTGAACTCCAAAAAAGGGCAAAGTACGTGAGCGCTAGCTGCGCTTCTACTTTGTCCGGGTCGTCTTTGCTTTGTTCGACGAGCATCAGCGCGGTAGAGCCGTAAATAGGGGTGAGACGCGCGCTGCACACCGGTATACTGCGGCGATGGCCCTGCCAAGTTAGGACGATATAGAGGGGTTGGGGTGAAAGGGACGCGCGAGTCGCATTTGCTTCTAGTCTGAGCCGGACTTAATCGGCTTTTTAAGAGTGAAGGTGCTCTAGCTCGGAGTAAATAGTGTGCAGTGTGTGACAGTGCCCGAAAACTATCATCACCTTGAACGGGCATGGCCACAGAATTTGGGCAATATCCACTGCTTACCGCTACGGTGTGGCCTGTAATAACGCTGAGCACGGGTACAGAGAGAGAGAGAGAAAGAAAAAGAGAAACAAACAGAGAGACGGAAAGAATGACATAAAGAAAGTGAAAAATTCTTGCCGAAAAAGAAGTTCTTCATGAGGCGGGATTCGAACCCGCGTACCCCGCCTCCGAAGGCGAGCGTCCTAATCACTGGCCTACTCAGGCACGCTAACAGAGCATAGCATAGCCTTGTCTAGTGTAGTGTAGCAAGAGGCTGGGAAAGAAAAGTGAGCGTGAGGAGGAAAGATGTGATGGTGAGGAGGGAAACAAGGAAGGGAAGCAGTAAAGTGTGGCACAAAAAGAATGAGCAAGAGGAAAATAGAGAGAAAGAAACGCAGAAATAAAAAGATAGTAAGACAGTGAGAACATCAACGAAAGAGAGAGAAAGAAGTGGAAAGGGGAAAAAAAGCACTAGTAGAATTCGTTTTTGGGCTAGTTGGTGCATTGCATCAGACGAACACAGGAAACGGTGAAGGAGAACGCACAAGCTGGATATGCCGTTCAGGTGTATCGTTAGTGAACGCGGTACATGGTTACAGCAGATCAGCTCTTTATACTTGACCACTTGAAAGCCCTTGATTTGCGTGATCCATTCCTAACAAGAAATTCGACAGATGTTATTACGTTTTTAAAAGAGCAGACAGAAATAGGATATTTATTTTCGATTGATGTCGAGGATTTATTTTACTCCGTACCGCATGCAGAGCTGTTTATGTCTGTCAGAGAGTGCATTGAGTTTAATGGGACTATTGCCTTTCAAAATTCAGCGGGCATTAGTGTTGAAAGGTTTATGTCGCTCCTCGAGTTCTACCTTCGGTCTACAGTCGTATCCTTTGATGCAGGCTTGTTTATCCAAAAGAAGGGGATATGCATTGGATCCTGTGTTGCCCCAGTGTTGTGTAATATTTTGCATCGTCTATTGACCGTGATTTAGAATCCACCATTGACAAAGGCACAGTCCTGCGAATTTTTAGATACGTTGATGATTTTTTGGCGATTTTAGGAACCGATTTTAACGTGGCTTATGACAACCCTGTGCAAAGCCCTTTGTGCTCCTTTAGACAGTTAGGAAAAGGCCTTAATTTTACGCATGAGCTGCCGGTGAACAATTGTCTGCGATTTTTAGACATTAATATTGACACAAGGTGGTTTCAAACTACGCGCCCAGGCCGATTTGTGCGCCCTCCCAATTGTTCGTGGCATACGTGCGAAAGAAGGTAAATGTGTGGCCGAGAGCGCGTGCCTGCTTGACCCAGGCCAGAACAGCTGCGCGCGACCCGCGCGGGACACAAGCAGAGGAAGAGAAGAAGAAGAGGTGTAGCTTGAGAGCTGGCAAGAGGACTCTTCTCCAGAGCTGCTCAGAGACTTCCGTTTTAGTCATCTCCTGCTTCCTTCTCGGGCACAAGTTCGCCCAACTCGGTATAGTTCATTAAAGTGTGTTTTTTGAACTGTGCGTTACAAATCTGGTGGAGGTGCGGGGTAGTATGCCAAGCCCTTCTCGAGTCACCGAACGCAGTCCAGAACCACAGCGACTTGAACCCAACGAGCTGACGCCTGTTCATCAGCGCTGCAGTCGACGCCTACGTGGTGAGGCTCCTGAGTTTTCACGTCTGTCGGATTCTCTTAGACCCTTAGCGGCTGTGAACGGCGGTGCTACCGACATGACAGCTCAGCTCACACCAGCTAACATCGTAGTGAATCCCCAATTGACGCCGCAGCCTTTTCACGGCGACACCTTCGAAGACGCGGAGGATTGGCTAGAACAATTCGAGCGCGTTGCAAAGGCTAACGGATGGGAAGCGGATCGCAGACTGGGACGCGTTTACTTCGCGCTGGAGGATAACGCACGAACGTGGTTCGAAAACCACGAATCTGCCATGCCGTCATGGGATGACTTCCGACGGGAGCTGCTCGCCACTTACCCCAGTACAGATCGCAGAGAAAGAGCCGAGGCTGCTCTCCAAGCAAGAAGCCAGCGCAACAACGAGAGCGTGGCTATGTATGTGGAGGACATGTCTCGTCTCTTCCGCCGAGCCGACCCAAACATGAGCGAGGACAAGAAGCTGCATCATTTAATGCGAGGGGTAAAACAGGAACTGTTTGCCGGACTTGTTCGCAGCCCGCCGCGCACCGTCACTGAGTTTTGTTCCGAGGCGGCTGCAATGGAAAGAACGCTACAACAGCGAGCAAGAATGTATAACCGAGAGATGAACATCGCCTCTTTGGACGCATTTCCAGCAGCCTTCGGAAACAGCATGGAGATGTTGCGTGAGCTGGTACGGTCTGTAGTACGAGAAGAGCTACAGAAACAGCGACTTGGCCAGAGCGCTCCAATGCTTTCATCACTGGCCGACGTGATACGCGAGGAGGTTCGACAGGCGGTCCAGGAGCCTCAGACAAACGCACATACACAAGTGCCACTACAGCGTCAGCAGCCCAGTGTGTCCTACGCCGATGCCTTACTGCGAGGAACTCCCGGACGTGCAGATGTCGCAGCCACAACTCCGATACAGCACCCGATGTATCCAAGCACACTGCAGCCACCACCCGAGAGGAGACTCAGAAAGAGCGATATCTGGCGCACTCCCGATAGGATACCCCTTTGTTACCACTGTGGGGAGGCTGGCCACATCTACCGCATGTGCCAGTATCGCCAGGCAGGTCTTCGTGGTTTCCCTGTAAATGCACCTCGACCACGAAATGGCGAGCGCCCCTTCGAAATCGAGGAATGCCTCTCGAGTCGTCAAAACTCACGTGGCTTTCAGCAACACCAACCTCGAGCAACGACAGCGGGGAGGTATCGGTCGCCGAGCCCCCGCCTTTCAGCAAGCTCTCCAAGACGCCGTTCACCAAGCCCGCGTCGGGAAAACTAGAGTCAGCGACCTGTGGAGGCAAGGCCGCTGTCGACGCTGACGCAGAAGAACCTCCATCGCTGACTCTGAACGACGACGACAGACTCGGAAACCGGTGCCGTGGTAGCGATGTTGCTTCAGATTTACGCGTGTTTATTGATGGCTACGAAGTCATTGCACTGGTAGATACAGGCGCTGATTATTCAGTAATGAGTAATGAGCTTTCTAAAATACTGAAGAAAGTGCTGACGCCTTGGAAGGGACCACAAGTTCGCACAGCAGGAGGGCACATCATCGATCCGACAGGAATATGCACCGCAAGAATTGGTATACGGGGATTCACATACGTCGCCAGCCTTATTGTGCTGCCCGAACGCTCAAGAGATTTGATTATCGGCATGGACTTCTTGCAAGCTAATGGCGCTGTAATCAACTTGCGAGAATCTTGCGTCTCATCCTCAACGAGGCACGCTATCGCAACTTTCGACACTGAAGAAGACGTTTATGACCTCTGTATTGCGGATGACGACGTCATGATACCGCCGAGATCTAGCATATCTGTCGCAGTAACCAACAGAGCGTTCAGTGACTTCGAAGGATTTGCTGACAACAACACCGACCTGATGCTTCAAAAAGGAATCTGCATGGCACGAGGCCTTGTTCAGCTGCGTAGCGGATGTATCAACGTTCTACTTACTAACTTTGGAAATGAGATACAACACATCGCAAAGGGAACCGTCGTCGCCAGTCTGAATGATTTCGTCCAGGTTACGGAGCTGAACACTTCTGAAACCATGACATCTGATTTACAAGACGTGGGCTCTGTCCTGGCAGCTATCGACATCGGGCCAGGACTACTGCCCCATCAAAAGGAAGAAATAGAGAGACTTATAAGGGAATTCGCCGCATGCTTCTCGATGTCATCCAAAGTTCGTCGTACACCTATCGCCAAACATCGCATTATTGTCGATGAGTCGGTGAGGCCTATATACCACCATCCCTACCGGGTGTCACCTAAAGAAAGAGAGGCTATAGGAAATCAGGTTCAAGAAATGCTCAAGGACGACGTCATTCAGCCGTCAGCAAGTCCCTGGGCCTCACCTGTTGTCCTTGTAAAGAAAAAGGATCAGACCTTGCGTTTCTGCATTGATTACCGGAAACTGAACGCCGTCACTAAACGGGATGTTTATCCTCTTCCAAGGATTGATGACACTCTGGATAGGCTACGAGATGCAAAGTATTTTTCCTCGCTAGACCTTAAAAGTGGATATTGGCAGATCGAAGTTGACGAAAGAGATCGCGAAAAGACGGCGTTTGTGACACCGGACGGTTTATACGAGTTTAAGGTTCTTCCCTTTGGCCTTTGTTCAGCACCCGCCACCTTCCAGCGAATGATGGACACAGTGCTCTCCGGTCTGAAATGGCAGTCTTGTCTGGTTTATCTGGACGACGTCGTAGTATTCTCTGCTACCTTCGAGCAACATGTGGAAAGGCTGCGGGCTGTGCTCACCGCTATCAAGTCAGCAGATTTGACGATAAAACCGCAGAAATGCCATTTCGGCTTCCGTGAACTCCTTTTTCTCGGCCATGTCATCAGTGCGGAAGACGTCCGCCCAGATCCTGGGAAGACTGAGGCCGTCGCAAAATTTCCAAAGACAACGGATAAAAAGGCCGTGAGGCGATTTTTAGGACTCTGCGCCTATTACAGACGATTCATCAA
The DNA here is from genome assembly GCF_013339695.2 of Rhipicephalus sanguineus. NCBI lineage: Eukaryota > Metazoa > Arthropoda > Arachnida > Ixodida > Ixodidae > Rhipicephalus > Rhipicephalus sanguineus. Next base: position 156,606,680 of record NC_051179.1, read on the forward strand.
AAATTTTTCGCGAATCGCTGAACCGCTGACTCGGCTGACAAAAGAAGATGTACCCTTCGTTTGGCTTACTGAACAGGAGGATGCTTTCAATAAACTAAGGAATTGCCTTCAAAGCCATCCTGTTCATCCGTTCTTGCGCATGAGTTATTGCGTACGCCAGTCGCACTCTTTCGAAAGCTGAGGTGAACTACTCAGCGACGGAAAAAGAATGCCTCGCTGTTATATGGGCTATCACCAAGTTTCGACCATATTTATACGGCAGGCATTTTCGAGCTATAAGTGACCATCACTCACTATGCTGGCTGGCAAACCTCAAGGATCCGTGCGGAAGGCTTGCAAGATGGAGCCTACGATTACAGGAATGCGATATCACAGTCGTATATAAGTCTGGTCGCAAGCACAGCGATGCGGATTGCTTGTCACGTGCTCCGATTGAACCCTCTGTCTCTACTTCCGCCGACGATGGACAGGATTTACCATTCTTGGGAGCTGTGACAACATCGCAGATGGCACATCATCAGCACTCTGACCCGGAACTACTACAATTGATCAAGTACCTACAGGGAGGGTCTGGCGATGTTCCACGAGCCTTCGCCCGCGGCTTGTCGGCGTTCGTTCTCCGCAATAACGTCCTGTATAAAAGGAATTTTGAAAACAATACAGCGGCATTCCTGCTCGTCGTCCCTGCACTTTTACGACCTGAGATCTTAGAGGCTTGCCACGACGATCCGTCAGCTGGACATTTAGGAGTAAGCAGAACATTAGCACGCATCCGCACTAAATATTACTGGCCGAAGTTGCTAAGCTCTGTGCAACACTATGTCAGAACTTTCCGTGACTGCCAAAGACGCAAAACCCCACCGTTGAAACCAGCAGGTCTCCTTCAGCCTATAGAAACACCAGAGGCCCCATTCGCACAAGTGGGAATGGACTTACTCGGCCCATTTCCTACGTCGTCGTCGGGGAAGCGGTGGATCATAGTTGCGACCGACTATCTGACTCGATATGCGGAGACAGCGTCTCTTGTTAGAGGAACGGCCGTTGAAGTGGCCGAATTCTTCGTCACCAACATCGTACTGCGGCATGGCGCTCCTACAGTGCTAATCACGGACCGAGGAACCGCGTTTACGGCTGACCTGATAAAGTCCATCATGAAATTGACGCACACCAGTCATAGGAAAACGACAGCATATCATACACAAGCAAATGGACTCACAGAACGACTGAACAGAACGTTGGCTGATATGTTGTCGATGTACGTGGACATAGAGCACCGTACATGGGATAAAATATTACCCTATGCAACGTTCGCGTATAATACCGCAATGCAAGAGACAACCCGAATGGCGCCGTTTCAGCTTGTTTTCGGCCGGAGAGTCACCACACCATTAGATGCTATGCTACCTGTTTATGAGGTGACAGAGAATGAATATGACGTCAGTAACTATATACAAAGAGCTGAAGAAGCAAGACAGCTGGCGCGACATCGTATTCACCAACAACAGAAAGCCGACACGCATCGATACAATCTGCGACGGAGAGACGTCCAATATGCACCGGGAGACAGAGTATGGGTGTGGATTCCCGTACGGGTACGTGGCCTATCCGAAAAGCTGCTACGCCGCTACTTTGGTCCATACAGAGTGCTCCGCCGTCTTGGCTCCGTGAATTACGAAGTTGTTCCGGAGGGACAGGGAATCTCATCACGACGGCGGCATCGCACAGAAATTGTGCATGTCGTCAGAATGAAACCTTACTACGACAGGGAATGAACCATCGAGGACGCCACACTGCTTGACGGCAACTGCAATCTCCAAGAGGTGTTGTAAACGATCGCCTGGAAACCAGTTGCTAATCGGCATCGGGACGATGCACTCTCGAAAGAGGGGTAATGACACAAGGTGGTTTCAAACTACGCGCCCAGGCCGATTTGTGCGCCCTCCCAATTGTTTGTGGCATACGTGCGAAAGAAGGTAAATGTGTGGCCGAGAGCGCGTGCCTGCTTGACCCAGGCCAGAACAGCTGCGCGCGACCCGCGCGGGACACAAGCAGAGGAAGAGAAGAAGAAGAGGTGTAGCTTGAGAGCTGGCAAGAGGACTCTTCTCCAGAGCTGCTCAGAGACTTCCGTTTTAGTCATCTCCTGCTTCCTTCTCGGGCACAAGTTCGCCCAAATCGCTATAGTTCATTAAAGTGTGTTTTTTTTAACTGTGCGTTACAATATCAAGTGTGTCGAAAGACAGGTGTGTTGGATGTTTTTCCTAACAGCCAAGAAAGAGTTGTTGCCGTATGGGTCCGCACACTATAAAACTATCAAGAGGGCTATCGCTTCTCTTTGCCTTGAATCTGCCCTGACTAAGTCCTGTGAACACATGGTTGAGACGAGCTTTACGGTCCAGATTCACAGACTGCAAAACGCGGGTTTGCCCAGCTCTGTTGTGCCTGCTGTAGCAGAAGCATTGCTACAAAAAATGAAAGGGAAAAGAAAAAACATAAAGGCTTGGCCTGAGCACAGGAGACCGCGAGTATTTCCCTATACGCACCGAGTTGCGCATGGCCTGAAAAAGGTTGCCGTCAGGTATGGTGTGCCTGTGGTGTTCTCGGCGCCAAGAAAGCTGAGTGGGTTATGCGCACGTATTGGACGAGAGAAGAAACCACAGTGTGATACGAAGCATGGTCAGATCTTTGTGGATTGTGCTGTTGGCGTCATATACGAGATACCACTGACTTGTGGAAAGGTTTACATAGGCCAGACGGGTCGTTGTGTAAACACTAGAGCGTGGGAACATTTCAAATCGTTAGAAAAGGGAACAGGATCAAATCTGGCCCTTCACTGTAAACAGTGCAAATGTAAGCCGGTACTGAATGATTTGAGAATATTGGGCCGAAGTCATGAGAAAATGGCACATGAAATACTTGAGGCCTTTCACATTGCGATGAAGTGCGAAGCATGTTGTAGTGATAGCTCTGTGGCATTGCGCAGAATAGAACAAGATTTCCTGCAATCTTTTTTGTAATCACGAGAAGGAAATGAGGATGCGAAGATGACACACAGTAATAGCATGGCATGTTTTGTGATATGCCTATATTGTTAGTTCGGTTGAAGTAAAGAGCGATAGTGATATGACCATGTGACCGCATGAGTGTATATATTTGAGCCTCACTTTGGTGATTAAAAGAGTTTGTAGTCTAGGCGCTTTCCTGTCTCCTTCACCGTTTCCTGTGTTCGTCTGTTTTCGGCTGGTATAATTCCTTGATAAAAAAAGAAGTACGGCTGATCCCTCCTTCATAGGAATCGGTATAACACGAAAGTTAAACTTGTCTTCACAGAAGTAGTGCTTACTGTGTATTGATATATGCAAGCTTGTAGATTGTCTGTTGGTGTTTGGCAGCTATATCACCGTTTTACGTGGATGCACCTACATAGACGCCTAGTGGCACATGTCCGTCGCGACGACTAACACCCATGATCATGATTTAACCGTCGTGGCAGCTGAAGTTATTACATATACATGGACACAGCGTATTCTGAATGCCGTGCTAAGATGCGATCAACAAGCACATAATAAACACAATTAAGGCGAGAAACGGCACGGTGTCCGCTCCTGAGTAATAGGGTAACCTAAGCCTGTGCTCATGCATAAACTACCACACTGCGCTTCAGCAACACGGGAGGTAGAGTTTCGTAGCTTCAGCTGCGAACACGCGCAGGCGTTCCACGTCCCGCTAGCCTGTCTCGCTCCACCAAGGCGCGACATTCGCTCGTCGACATTGTTGCCTTTCTGCAGCGCTTATTGCAGCAATTGTTTAGTCGGTGCTATCGTGCTCGAAGCAGTCCGGCGGAGAAACACCGTTGGTGCATGTGGACGCTGCACTGCTCCGACAACGAGCCGTCACACCCTAACACGAATAGAAAGGCGAAGAACGTAACGCCGTAACTGCGTCTAGGGCGGTCCCCAATGCCAGCGCGGCCACTGTTCCGCTGGTATCGAGACTCTTTAACCATCTCCGAGGTCATGGTTAACGAACCAGTTAAAGCATGGCCTCTGAGCTTGAGCGCAATCTCGGACCATGCTTTAACTGCGGCGTCGCCCAATCGTTCCCCATCGGCGCTAGTAAGTGTAATGACGCATTACTTCACTACACCGCTCACAGACGAGGGGCAAAAAGGCAAATTTTTACTGTACTATTGTCTCTACTGAAAAGAAGAATGCGGTGTTTTGTCCTTTTTTATCGACAATTGCCAGTAGTTGTCGGTTTATTTTGGTGAAGAACTTCACAAATGTTGGAAAAGGTAAAGTTGGGAAAATGCATGTATGTGTTCGGTGTGCTGACTTATAAAATGATTGAAATCCTGCTCTGTGAAGTTTTCGCAGCCGTGCATTCAGGTAGTCTAGCGGCAGTAAACAAATTATATATCTTGTTTTCTACTTTCAGCTACTGGCTGACGAAAGGTAAGTCATGAAGAGCCGTGGGTTAGAGGGGTATTTCTTTAATCCTTTTACGGCCGTTTTTTTTTTTTCACTGCTGCACACCCTATATCAGGTTTTTTTCTTTACGTTATGCGGAAATTTTGTGTTGGTGATGCAGTAGGACGCTGTTAAGGACAGGTGAACATGTTTATGAAGGATTATGTCATCAAAATAAAAGTAGCATGCATGAAAAGCAGCGAATTAATTACCTAAATAACCAATTTTAAATAAATAATAATAATAAATAGGCCTAATAACCCGATAATTCAGGGTCGCTGAGACGCTAATTCTCGGATTTAGGATTAGTCAAGAGCTCCTGAATTTGTTATTCTGTCAAATATCGCGCACACATGGCCCGCTGACTCGCCATGGCTGCGCTACTGAGACGTTGCTAAAGAGACGCGAGCCGACGCTGATGTGCCTGCACGCGCTCCCTTAATTGTTGACAAAGATTTGACTACAAGTTATGTTTGTTTATGTGTTCTCTCCATACATTGCTGAACTCACCCGCTTTGTTTTTAATCTTTCTTGGGGAACTTAAACGCAGAAATTTTGGTCTGTCTTTCTGTGTGTCTGTCTTTCTGTTTGTCGGCACGTCCCTCGATTCAGCCACTCGGCCAAAGTTGAACCCCCAAGGGCCAGCCATCGTGAACGGCTGCCTAGGTTCATACTTGTGTACATTGTTTATCAAAAAGCACACATTACGAATATCTGAGGCGCAACATCACTAGGTAAGTATGAGGCGGTGTGTTCGTTTAATAGAAATTACATAGATACGTTATTCTAGAGGCCCTAGTTTCTTAAGCTGCGGTGAAAATGCGACTGCACCGAAACTTGGCTTTCTCCGTGCCCTCTGCACGAGCTCATTGTTGTGTTTCGGTTTCGGTTCAGTATTGCACTGTACGAATGCCATGGGGCGCCGCTCTGGCATTCCTGCTTTACCCAGGCGACGTGAATATAAAAGAGTGTGTGGAGAGTGCTCGTTGAGTGGGGACGTTTCTTCTGCTTTGGCGCTTCGCGCCAAACCGCGTGTTCGGGCTGGCTGGCGTCTCCGCCGGTCGCGTTGGTCACCGCCGATCTTGCCTGCTGCTGCGCCGGGACTACCAGCCCGCAACACAACATTCACGTTTCCCGACGTATTGCCAGATGGCGTTCATATCTCACGCAGCGCCTCTTCTATCGTCTTTAGACGACATTTGCAGCAAAGCACGCAGATACGCGGCCAATTTTTTTACAAGAGTTGTCGCGCTAGAGGCACGCAGTGATATAAATAGGCAAAACGACTATACTCGTTATTAGCGCGGCTTGTGCGTTTGTCGTCGCCCGAGTAATCTCGGGATGGGCAGTGATAGCTTTAAGCTCTGACATTTGTACGGGGTATAACGCGACAAAATAGCGTTGAATCAGAACACAAAGTTTCTTACGTAGGTGTTAGTTTATTTTCTCGCATTGTATATTATATTGTTTTGTGGAGTGGTGTGGTTGTACAAATGAAAATCATTTTGGGCTTGTTGAGATGCAAACGAAATGGAAAATGCACGGGAATCCGTTCAAAACAAGAGCATTTTATATATGTTCGTAGAGAAATGCTCCTTCTAATTGGCACAGATAGTGCTGGTACTAATTCACATTTTACCGTCGGCGATGTTTACGCCATCAGTTGTTTGTAATCGAGAAACAGAAAAAATATCATGATCATTAACCGGCAAGCACTATGTTCGTGCTCTTCTTCCTCTTCTGTATCTTCTGCTTCGCTCCCAGAACACATGCGCCTATTTGTGAGCATGGAGTGGGATATCTTTGATTGGTGAGAGAACGAATATATATCTATATATATATATAGAGAGAGAGAGAGAAAGAAAGAGAAAGAGAGAAGTTTTAGGCCAAAAAATTCTTGACGAGGCGGGATCCGGACCCCCTGATCCACGATCCGAAGGCCAGCATCGTAATCGGCTGCGCAGGCACGCCAGCAGCGCATAACATAGCCTTGTATAGTACGGTATACAAAGGGGGTAATAATAATTGTTGGGGTTTAACGTCCCAAAACCACAATATGATTATGAGACGACGTAGTGGAGAGCTCCGGATAATTTCGCTACCTGGGGTTCTTTAACGTACCTCTAAAGCTAAGCACACGGGCCTCTAGCATTTTCGCCTAAATAGAAAATGCGGCCACCGCGGCTGGGATTCGATCCCGCGACCTCCGGGTCAGCAGTCGAGCACCTTAACTAATAGACCGCCGCGGCGGGTGTGGAAAAAGGATGTGAGCGTGAGGAGGAGCGTGGAGGAGAGGGAGGAGGAAAAGAAGGATAGTAGAGAGTAAAGCACAGCATAGAAATAAAGAGAAAGAGAAAAGAGAGAAAAAGAAAGGGAGAAAAACAGAAACAGAAAGATACACAGAGAGAGACAGAATGAAAGAAAGATTGAAATCGACCGATCAATAATCGATCCATAACTAATAAATCTCTGCAAATTGTTTACAATGCCACCACATGCATGTTAAAGAGTAGTATAAGGCAATCGACAGCTAATCGATAATCGATGCACAACCATTACCTGAAATTACTTAGCATTGCTCAGGTAAGCATGACAATATAAATACTTTCCGACCCAATGCATGCATATCGGAAGGTTGATTGGTTCGCTGTTCCTAAGGCACAGGTAAAGTGTGTGCGCGGCTGCTCGTGCACTTCGTCTAGCATCCGACTACTTCTCGATCCACTCTGCACAGGTGCGTAGACGGAGCTAAAGCCTTGACGTCAGCATCGGTATAGAAGAGTGGCACACTGCCGAGAAAGATAAAAATAAACGGACACGGGGAATGCCGATTAGCTCTGCTGTACCTTCAGACTTGGCACCACTAACGCGAAAATGACTTTCTTTTTCAAATCATTTGTATTCGCCCTATTCTTGACGAGTTATGCTGCGTGGGTAGGCGTCCGTATTCTTTTGAGCATATTCATCCTCGTCGCTTCTTTGGATAGGTTGTTTGTTGTTCCCAAGGGTGTTCTCGAGAGACGCGTGGTGTGGAAATTGAAACAATTTCAGAGCCAAGTGCTTCACACACCCGAGCTGGAATCGAATCGACAGAGTTTTATATGAGAAAAAAAGAAACGTAGCTCATCGAGCCTAAAAAAGCATAATTCCGTGACCACAAATTCTCCGTAAAGAAATAGCCGCAAGATTTCTGGGAAGGCTCCTAGGCCTAAGCGCAATTCAAGCACAGTAGGTGTTAATATCACGAAACAGGAATATGCAACCGCTGAGGGTTCAAGCAAAACATACCCTGGGCGAACAAATGTACCATTCAGGAGTCGTGATATTTCCACTACGGAAGCATTTGGCAGTACGCGCTATCCCGGGACTATATGTGCCCATTTCATCACGCAGAAATATCAAACCACAGAAGAATCCTACTCGACATACTCGGGGACAACCAATGTACTATTCAGGACGGAGTACATCTTCACCGCGCAGGCGCCTGGCAGCAAGCGCTATCGCGGGACTACAAGTGAACATTTCAACGCGAAGAAATATTCGACAAGTAAACAATGACATTCAACATACTCACGAACAGCAACTGCAACATTTAGGACAAAGGACACTCACTCCTCGAAGGCACCCGGCAGCACGAGCTATCCGGGGACTGCAATTGGCCATTTCACGGGGCAGAAATATCCAACCACTGAAGACTCATACTCGACATACTCAGGGTAAACAACTGTACCATTCAAGGCCAAGCACATTTTCACTACGGAGGCCCCTGGCAGCATATGACACCTCGGGACTACAAGTGGAGATTTCACCGGGCAGATATTTCCAGCTGCTGAATAATCACACTCAGCATACTCAGTGGCAAGAAATGTACCACTCAGGACCCGCGAAGTTTACATAAGGAGGTACCTAGCAGCACGCGTTATCCGGGGACTACAAGTGATCATTTCACCGAGAAGAACTATCCAACCACTGAAGAATCACGCTCAGCATACTCAGGAACAACAAATGCACCAGTCAGGACAAAGGGCATTTGCACTACGGAGGCACCTGGCAGCACGCGCTATCCGGGGACAATAAGTGACCATTTCACTGGGCAGAGTTATCCAACCACTAAAAAATCATACACAGCATACTCGGGCACAACCAAGGTACCGTTCAGACCCAGGAGCATTTCACTACGGATGTACTTGGCAGCACGCACTGTCCTGGGAATACAATTGGATATTTCAACGGGCAGAAATGTCAAGCCAGTGAAGAATCGCACTCAATATAAGCAGGGACAAGAACTGCGCCATTCAGGACCGACGACATTACACTACAGGGGTACCTGGCAGCACGCGCTATCCCGTGACTACAAGTGGCCACTTCATCGGAGGGAGGTATCCAGCCACTAAAGAATAATACACAGCATACTCAGGGTGAACCAATGCGCCATTCCGGATCCACGACATTTTTCTACGAAGGCACCTGGCAGAACACTCTTTCCCGAGATTACGAATGAAAATTTCACCAGGCTGAATATTGTACAATTATAGTATCATATACAACATGCTCTGAAATAACAAATGCACCATACAGGATCCAGGACGTTTTCACTACGGAGGCACCTGGGAGCATGCCCTATCCCGCAACTAGAACAGGGCATTTCACTGGGCTGAAATATGCCACAGCTAAAGAATCACACTCCACATACTAAGAGACAACAAATGCACCGTTGAGGACACAGGGCATTTTTACTTCGAAGACACCTGGCAGCACGCCCTATCCCGTGAATACAAGTGGCCATTTCACCTGCAAGAAATAATAAACAACTAAAAAATCATAAACCCCATACCCAGTAAGAAGTGCACCATTCAAGACCCGCGACATTCCCCCTACAGAGGCACCAGGCAGCATGCGGTATTCCGGAACCACAAGTGGACATTTCACAAGTCAGACATAACCGACGACTGAAGAATCATATACAGCATCCTCAACGACAACAAATGGACCATTAAAAACCCACGACATTTCTCCTACGAAGTCACCTAGAAGCTTGTAGTATCCATGCCCTACGAAGGGAGATATCACGAAACAGAAAATCTAAAGAGTCACGAGTGATACACAACTTACTCAAGACCCACAGGAGTGCCATTCAGCACCGATATTGCCACTGCGCTGGCAAGTAGCAGCAGACGGTATCCAGTCAGTGGATGGATGGAAAAAATCCGGCAGATCCCACGCACTGTGGGAATCAATGTAATACGAAGAAGCCAGCAAAGAGCTGCACACATTGCCTTGTTTGTCTTTGAGCCAAATGAAATCATTCATGCCACGGCATCTAGTTCACCATATACAGTCGAAACCCGTGATAACGAAATCCCGAGGGAACGAAATTCTCACCGCAACGAAGTATTTTCGGAGCACCGGCGAAAGCCCATAGGAGTCGATGCGTTTCGTAACTCGCGTCTACGCAATATATTCATACCGCAGTCCCTCATTAACGAATTTTTTGAAACACGAGTGCGCGAATAATCAACTGTCGCAACATTAACTACATTGGAAGACTGCTGAAATGCATTCATGCTACACTTAAATTGTGCAAAACTATCGCTACAGCGCACTTGAGAAGCAGCCGCCATCATTTTTTACAAAAAACATAAAGCTGGCGACAATGATGATGATGATGGCTCGCCGAAACACCTGCTCGTGGCGGATTCTGTAACTAAGTAGCCAAATCCACATTTCTCATGGAGTTTCGTTCGTTGGCTTGGCTCTGCGCTTGGCTTTGTCGGCTTTGCGCGCACATGGTCGCGTGTGTGGAGCCATTTGTGGAGCGTTTGCTTGGTCGCTTGGTGCAACGTGAACTGTGTGTTGCGATTACTTCGTCCCATTTCGCTGCCTGCGAAGATGCCGCCTCCAACGAAAAAGCAGAAGTTCATCACGCTGGAAGAAAAGGCTGCAGTCATCAGTGAGGTGGAAAAGGGCAGCAAAAAGAATCGCCGAAGAATTCGGCGTTGCGTGCAGCTCGCTGTTCACGATTCTGTGCTGATCCGCGCTGATGCAGCGGAGCCGGAAGAAGGTTCGCCTGAAGGCGCACTTGATGACGGTACTGGTGACAGCGCAGCGCTGCCGTCACTGACCAGTGCATGGGGCGAACTTTGTGCCGTGGCAAACGAAATTCCCGATCTAGAGGCATGAAATTGCTGCATGCAAGGCCTGCCAAAGCAAACTTACTGACTTTTGGAAATAAAATATGTTTTTTGTAAATTCCATGTCTTTTCTGCCGTATTCTCGCACCAACGAAATTCCCACAGGAGCGAAATTTCGTGCTTTCCCCGCCAATTTTGTTATTGCGGGTTTCAACTGTATCGCATGTTTGTCATGTACGTATGCACGCGTAATCTGGTATATACCATGCTTATGAAACGTATATTCTGGTATATACTATGCATGACCTGTCATTTATGTTCATCACGCACTCGTGTCATGTCATACGCTTTTTTTTCTATATATCCAGTTAACAAAACGGCCGAAAGCGCACCACGACAGCGTCATGTAAATCATAGCGTACATGACATGCATATAACATGATTCGAATGTTAGGACCTGTTATTTATGTTCGTCATATAGTCACATTGCGTAATACCAATTTTGGTGTATATCAATCGTGCACAATGGCCACGAGTGCACCATGAATATGGTATGAAAATCGTGCCATACATGACATGCATGTCGTGGTGTTCATGTTTCCACCTGGCACTTATGTTCGTCACACAATCACATCGCGCAATACGAATTTTGGTTTACATTAAGGGAGCAAAAACTCCGCGAGTGCACCAGCAGCGTGGCATGTAAATCATGTCATACATGTCATGCATGTCATGGTTTTCATGTTACCACCTGTTATTCATGTTCTTCACACAGTCACATCGCACAATACCAGTTTTGGTGTATATCAATCTAGCGAAACGGCCACGACTGCGCCATGAGCGTGGGGCGTAAATCATGACGTACATATCATGCATATCATGACATTCATGTTACCAACTTTCACTTATGTTCGTCATACAGTCGGCTCGTGCGATACCAAATTTGGTGTATGTCAAGCTAGCGAAACGACCGGAAGTGCACCATGTGCGTGGCATGTAAATCGTGACATACGTGACATCCATGTCATAGTTTTCATGTTACCACCTGTTATTCATACTCTTCACACAGTCACATCGCGCAAGACCAATTTTGGTGTAGATCAATCTAGCGAAACGGCCACGAGTGCGCCATGAGTGTGACGTGTAAATCATGTCGTACATGTCATGCATGTCATGATTTTCATGTTACCACCTCTCATTTACGTTCGTCTACAGTCGCGTCGCGCAATACCAGTTTTGATGTATATCAAGCTAGCGAAACGGCCGCGAATGCACCATGAGCATGGCATGTAAATCATGACATGCATGTCATGGTTTTCACGTTGCCAACTGTTATTCACGTTCTTCATACAGTCACATCGCGCAACACACGTTTTGGTGTAGTATATCAATCTAGCGAAACGATCACGAGTGCGCCATGAGCATGGCGTGAAAATCATGTCGTACCTGACATGCATATCATGCTTTTCATGTTACCACGTGTCAGTTATGTTCGTCATACAGAAGTGTCTCGTCATGCCCGTTTCCGTATATATCTATTAATTTAAACCGCAGCTAGCCCCCCGAGACAATGTCATGTAAATCATGCTGCACATGACGTGCGTGTCAGCATTTGCACGTTAGGACCTGTCATTATGTTCGTCATGAACTCTTGTCACGCCCTACCAGTTTTGATATATATGAAATAAACGGAATGGCCGCAAGAGCCCGAAGGCCGCGGAATATAAATCATGCGGTTCATGACATACGTGTCATGATTTTTATGTTATGAACTCATTTATGCTAGTATAACAGTAGAGTTATGGCATGCCATAACAGTCGAGTTATGGCAGCGGAAGGTGGGGGGGGGGGGAGCGCATCGTTCGAAGGGCGCAGTCGCTTGCGCGCGCGCTATCTCGAGGCATCAGGAGACGGCTCGTAAACTTGCTGTGCTCTCAACGCTTACTTCGCGTTTATAGAACTCAGAGCAAGAAAACGCTTCGATTCCTGGAGGGGCCATATTCGCTTAAACCAGCGTTTTGTCGAGTTCGCGAGATCGGATTCAAAAGAGTTAGCTGCTAGTCTTAATTCGTTTCACAATACAATTTTTTGGTATCGCATTCATTGCTTCGCTCTTAAGCGAAACTGAGTTTTTTAACCGTTAGCTATTGACCCCCGAAAGCGAGGGATGGACGTGTAACATGGCGTAGCCGCTTCACTGTGGGCCGTCAGCGACGGGCCCGCTACTGACAGCTGCGCATTTGTCGCTGCTCCGACCAGGAGATATCATTTTACTAATGAGATCACATTTTTTAAAAAAAGCAAGCAAAACATTCGAATTGGAACCCTAGCATGTGAGCTCGAAACGGCAGGGCCTTTTAGGGGGTATTTACCGCAGAGTGATTACAAACTCGGACGTGCTGGCGGAAGGAATTACGAAAAAGCTGTTCTGGATTAAGATCCATGGATAAAGTATATGAGAGGAAAAGTGTCAACGCGTTTCCACCGTTCGCGTGCTCCCATAAACGCGAAGCAAAGGAAAATTCGATATTGTCCCATATATCTACAGCGAGCAATTCCAGATTTCATCCCGCGATGTCCGGAAACAGAAGTGACAGACATTTTAGCGGCACTCATGTAGTTATTACTGAACATTGCTTTCCTTACGTGCTGTGCGACGCTTCAATCGAGCTATCAGCAGCGTTTCGGAACAGACGACGTCCGCCGATGAATCGCCATCGCACTTTCTCGCTACCGATAGGCCTAGACGTCACGAGCCTCTGCGCAGAGCGCGTTTTGCTGTCGAGCCGACTTGCAGAACAGAAGCTGCGTCGGCACCGTGCATGGCATCGTGGCTTACTCGGAACGCACGCGCGAGCGCTATTTATTCAGCTCAATAATTCTTGGTCCATGATTGCGACTTTATTGGCAGCCCCAAGATCGAGCTGCACATGTTCTGACGCGCCGGCGGTGCGATTGCCGGTGATAGACGCCCCCAAACCCGAGACTTTGGAGCAGTTTGGCGCAAATTTCGTCGATGTTATAAGAAGGCGCAGTAAATACAATTTGGCGCACTTTGGCGCAGGTGGCGCAGTAGTGGAATCACTGCATCTGGCGGTCATTCTTTTTTCCTAACCGGTTTCGTAAGGACTCAAATGCTCGAAGCACGTCGGGGCAGGCTGTTTGACGGGAAGTCTGGAAGCCAAAAGACGGCGATCGCATATGTTAGAGGCACTTTTCGCCAAATTGTTTCGACCGGACTAGGCTGCGACCTGGGAGTTCTTCGACTAGCTGTGCTTGACGCATTTGTAAAACACTTGCAAAACCCAGTGATACACATTCTTGTGCTTGTTGATACCACTGGTGCGGAGCGCGAATAGGAAAATTACGCACCGCTTGCTATTCGTTGAAATTATATAAATAGGCGAGATTTCGTTATCGGTTGCCCTGTTCGTGCTATAAAAGGGTGGCTCGCAACTACGAGGTTAAGTAACGTCATTTGGGCAATATACAAAGACCTGTTTTTTCTTACATTCGTGCATTTTTTTCGTTACATTTGTATTTGCTTTATGCAGTGCAGCGAGTAAAACCAGCAGGTCTGAACTGTGCAGTGCTCTTTCCAGCTGCAAATAAAGCGACCTAACCGATCGCCCAGGGGTACTCCGGCCGTTAGATGCGTTCAAATTAAAAAAAAGGTTGTTGAAGATGTGACAGTTGCATCACCTATACGGAAGCATTACGAAGAAACACTTCATCTTTTCCAAGAAGAGATGAAACAGCTCAAGATGAAAATTCTGCAGCAGAACAATTGCACGCTAACCAAAAAGAGCGAGGCTCGATCCTCAAGCGATAATAAAGGAGATCAAGGACCAAAAGCTCATGTCTGAATAGGGCAGGGCGATATTTACTGCAGCCTTCCCCCATACATACAGCAACCCTTAGGGCTCGAAAAGACCAGAAAGGCACGTATTCCATCCGCGCTGCGGGCGTTTGCGTTAACGCTGCACTTCTATTCTCCATCAGCTTACGAGTATGTACGCACGAAGTTTAATCGCGCACTGTCAGCAGAGCGCTCTATACGAGAACGGTTTACAGAATTTCATCAAAGGAAATGCTGGCTTCACAGTCACTGTCTCGAAAAAGCTAGCCCAATGCCGCACAAAAACTCTACTGTACTTTGATTGTTGATGACAAATGAGAAAACATGTTGAGACTGTGGGCGACTAAACGGTTAGATATGCGGACTTTGGGACTGGAATACATGATGACATACTATGCTCATTGGCTTAAACTTATGACTTATGCCACTTGGGCGTTTTTATATGATTAATTGGCAGGGTAAGAGGGAGCGGCCGAGCCTATGAAATAGTATCGAAAAAGCTGTATCTATTGAAATAGTGTCGACTGCAAGCTGAATGCCCTTGAAGCACGTCCATGCAAAGCCAAAACTATTCTTTTTGGATATTTTGAGCTTGTCTTGAGAAAAGAGATGGCTTTCAAGCCTTGACGAATATATATCCTTCTCGATGAGCATATCGAGTGTGGTGCTTTGGACCCATATTTATATTCCGCTCAAAGAAAGTGGCCGAACTCCATATATGCATAAGACTCCGTCACATGACGAACGAAATAAACAGGAAAATGAATGCCGAGAGGTGAGGTCTGCTCTTACGAGGATAATTATTTAAAAAAAAACAGTGATACAGGCCCTTCGGTGTGCATGCTTGCTAGGAAAACGCCAGAAGAAACAATGAAACTGACCGCATTCTTATCTGCGATTTCGCTTCTTATTCTTGACAATTTCTTCCTTAATGTTCGCCATTTTAACCTTTAAAAACCACGGCGGAAAGATGCGGTCAGCGCGGCGGGCGCGCTTTGGCTCCCGTTTCTTGCCTATGGCAAGATGGCCGCCGCGCGCGCGGCGCGGCTTCACTGCGGCCCATCGGTAAGTATAGGCGGCCTCCACTCCAGCAAGTTTTATTTAAACCTCCTTGGACGTCACACACCCCTCGCACGCTTCCCTCGCAGGTGCGCGCTTACGTCGCTCTCTCCCTCACCCGCCGGAGCGCCCCAGCTGCCGGCTCGAACGCCCGCTCGCCTCCCGTGTCCGCGTTTCAAACAAAGGTTTACACCAGTGAACGCTACACCGAGTTTCGCTTAAAACGAATTTTCCAGCGCTCACCGCAGCACACGCGTTAGCGCCGTTCAACCCTTGATGCCACCCGCGCGCAACGCTGCTGCTTCTCATCCCATCAGCGTTCCCTTAGGGGCGATGGTCCAATTTTTTAAATAAAAAAGAAAATATAGTCAAGGCCATACAATCGGCGAAAAATAGTCAGACACATTATGTTGCGGGGTATCCAGTCCCCATGAAGAAATCATTTATTTATTTATGTTAATGACTCAAGGGCATTCATTGTTTCCATGTTATTTTTTCTATTATTCTGTATCTTTTTGGTTCCCTCATACTTGGTTTACTTACTGTATTTAACAATGCACGCATTGAAATTGTGCAATGGAAGGAGACGTCGTGCTCTTGTATTAATTTTGCAGATAAGTGCTTTATTTCATGTATGATTATCCCAGGCATTCTTATATAAAAAAGCCGGCAGATCCCACGCATTGTGGGAATCGATGTAATGCGAAGCAGCCAGCAAAGAGCTGCATACATCGTATTGTATGTCATTGATGAAAATGCGTGTCATGGTTTTCATGTTAACTCCTATTATTTATGTTCGTCACACAGTAACGTCACGCAATACCAACTTCGGGGTCAATCAAGCTAGAGAAACGGCCGCCAGAGAGAGAGAATAAACGTTTATTAACTATTCCTTAATTAGCACCTAAAGTGGGTGGGGCCCTTCGTCCAGTGCTCCACTGGCTATTGCAGCTCGCCGGGCCTGGTCCAGGGTTGCCAATTGGCTTCCCAAGGCCTGATCCGAGAGTCGCGCCTCCCACGACCAGTGTGGTAATGTGTGTGTTTTTATGAGCGTGGAGTTTGCCGCAACAGGACGCGAGGTACAGCTGTATGTAATCTGTGTCAGTGTTGGTATCCCTCCGCACCAGGGGCATTCATCTCGATATTCGGAGGGGTGTATCTTAGAAAGTGTGTGTAGGTTGGGGTACGTGTTCGTCTGCAGTCGGCGCCAGTCTCTCGATTGCTCTCTGTTCAGATTCGGGTGAGGTGGCGCCATAGTGCGTCGCTCGAGCCGTTGAGCTTCGAGGATGTCGGCTCGACCGCTGGGTCGCTCGTCGTTGTCAGGGGCGTCCGTCGCTCGGTATGTACTTGCGCGAGCGAGTCGGTCGGCCCGTTCATTCCCGGGAACGCTCGTATGTGCCGGGCACCAAATGATGCCGTGATCAGATGCGATGTGCGAGCCTAGGATTCTGAGAACAGTTCGTGGTAGTGTGCCATGCATGTAAAGTCGACATGCTCTTTGTGAATCCGTGAGGACGGTGGAGTTTGTACCTCGCTTGTCTGCATCTGTGATGGCCAGGGCGATTGCAGTGGCCTCCGCTGTTGCCACGGAAGATGTGCGTATCGTCGCTGCTGCCACCAGATGTCCTCTATTACTTGCCACTGCCGTCTACGTGCGGGACCCACTTGGAGTGGGGTCGGAGGGGCAGGCGTCCGTGTAGTACACGTCAGGATCAGTGCCGTAGTTGCGAAGCTTTCGTGCACGAGCTTGGCGTCGCGCGCTGTGGAAGTCCGGGTGCATGTGACGCGGTATTGGTGGCACGTGTATCAGTTAACGTATAGTCGGGGGGATTAATTCTGTGCTATCTCCACTGTACTGCGGGGCAAGAGGAAAGCCAAGCTTGGTCAGTATAGGCACCCGTCACTGACCAGAGGGCGCGATGGAGCTCTTATCGAACGCCTAAGTGTTGAGGGCACCAGCCGCCAGGGATACCAAGAAAATGAAACGCTCGCTGGACACATCGACCCACTCAAGTGTCTCCCTTTTGGGCGCCTGTTTCAACGAACGCTTCCTACGTGCGTTCGTAATCACCTCAGGGATGTTGCCACTGCCTTCAATGCAGCACAAACGCGTTTAGAACGGGCTCTTTTCAGGCTGTGCCAAGGCAGCACAAACGCTACAAACGCGTTTCAAACGCACTACATTGAGGCGGTGGAAAGTCACGTTCAAGTCAAGGAGCGTTTCTGAACATGGAGGATGCGGAGGATAGACACTCGATTTTGCTGCGTCTACTCGCTAGGCTGTGTTTTCTGGCGCTACCATCGTATCTCGGAAACTGCATTGCCGGGTGCCTATAGCCCGTCCTTGTGGCGTGGTGTTTAGCCGTTCCCGCTGCGCAAGGAGCGTAGCAGCTGCATATTCTTCATATGTGTTGAGCATCCCGAGCTGAGAAAGAGCTGCGGCGCTGGCGTTTTGAGGCAGCCCTAGGGCTGCCTTGCAGGCGATTCGAAGGAGTCGGTCCGCATGCTCGATGTCTGTCCTACGAGTTGCTTGATAAGGCAGTGCATAGGTAATGCGGCTGACTACGAAGGCGTGCACTAGCCGTAAGGTGTCAGCTTCGCGCATTCCTTTTCTACTGCGAGAGATGCGATCCAAGAGGCTGGTTATACCCCTGACCGTGCGCTTGAGATTCGCAAGGGTGTGCGCGGTGCTCCCCGTTTCCTGGACGTGCATACCCAGAATTCGAAGCTGCGCTACTCTCCTGATCGTCTTGCCTGCAAGTATTAATTGGAGCTCTGGGGATCTGTCAGCCCGGGTGTACTTCGGTCTCACATGGATGTATGCCGATTTCTCCGGTGAACAACTCATGTTCATTTTCTTTATGTGACAGTCTATAACGTCAATGGCCCTTTGCAGTACGTCCTGCCTGCTTCCGTAATGTCGTCTGCAGCATGTAATGTCGTCTGCGTAAATGGCCAAGCCCAAGTCGGGATCCTCCTGTAAGTCAAGAACCATTCTTCTCATGGCGAGATTAAAGAGAAGTGGGGAAAGGATGGAGCCTTGCGGGGTTCCCCTGTCTGGAAGGCTATATAGTGGGGAGCGTGTTGTGCCCAAACCAATACTTGCGGTACGGCCAGTCAGAAAGTCTCGTATATATTTGTAAATGCGTTCCCCGCATCCGATATCTCGAAGGCCTTCCAGGACTGCTCCATGAGAGACTCTGTCAAAAGCCTTATTAATGTCTAGCGCTAGTAGGATCCTGTCCAGACTACCCGGTGGAGGATTGAGGACGTCCTCCCTAAGCATGAGGAAGACATCTTGAGTGGAGATGCCTTTCCGAAAACCCACCATAGAGTCTGGCAGCAGGTCGTGTCGCTCTATATGGTGTTCCAGGCGCGTGAGGATGACTCTCTCAAAGAGCTTTCCTAGACACGAGGTAAGGGATATCGGCCTTAGATTCTTCAAGTCCCGGGGCTTGCCTGGTTTTGGAATTAGAACAATAGTTCCCTGCTTCCAGCGTTGCGGTATTCTTCCTTCTGGTGACCAGACTTATTTGTTAAAGAAGTCTGCGAGCTGTTGAAGGGTTTGGTCGCTTAAATTTCGCAACATTGCGTTGGTTATCCCGTCCGGTCCTGGGGCTGTGTTTTTTCTAAAACTTTGTGCAGCAGCATAAAGCTCCGAAAAACTGATTTCGGCGTCCAAGGCAGGGTTGGCAGGACCTCCATATTGATCGTCGGATTTTATTCCGACGTGTGCCACATTGTTAGTACCAGTGTAGTCTCGTTTTAACTGCGTACACAACTCGTCCTCCGAACCGTCGTATTCTGCAACAAGTTTGGTAAGGGTATTTGCTGTTGCTGTGCGCGTTCCCGCGGGGTCTAACATGCTGCGTAAAATATTCCAGGTCTTCTTGGTGTCGAGTGTACCTCGCAGAGAGTCGCAAAAGCTATGCCAGTTATTCGTATATAGTGTACTCGCGTACACGTTTGCCGCATCTGTTAATTCCCGAATCCGTTTGCTGAGCGTACTGTTGTGACGCTGCCTTTTCCAGCGCTTTATGAGGCTGCGACGAGCGTCCCACAAGTGCAGGAGATGTGGGTCGACTGCCGGTGTCCCCTGTGTTGTTTGGACGGTCTTGGTTACTCCCTTATAAATGTACTTTATAGCTTCCTCCCATTCAGTCGCGTTGGTGGGTGCGCCGTTGTCGAGAGACCAGTCCTGTTGCCACTCCCGGAACTTATTCCAATCGGTGATTCTTGCTTTGCCCAGCGGTCGGCGCATCTTGCCGGTACAAATTGCGATGCTGATTATATGATGATCGCTCCCAAGGGTCTCTTCAAGTCTTTGCCAGGTGGTGTGTCGGTCAGCGTTAGTGAAGGCGAGGTCCGGTGTTGTGTCACGTTCAACACTGTTCCCTATCCTAGTGGGAGAGTTCGGGAGGTTCATGAGGGTCAGGTTGTGTTGCTCTGTGGCATGGATGAGCCGTCGTCCTTTGGCGGCATCTTTTAAGTACCCCCATTCTGTGTGAGCCGCATTGAAATCTACAAGGAGTATGAGTGAGTCCCTGTGCGAGGCCTTGGCCGTTGCCGCATGCACAAGGCCATAAAAATCCGCTGCTCTTTGCCTCGGTGGACTGTAAACGTTTATGAGAATGCATTTTGGCCTACCTTTCTTGACAGGCCAAATAGTGACGAGTTGGTGCGAAATATTCACCCCAGGAATTTCGCTAGTACTGATCGCAAGATCCTTTCTTCCATAAGTTACCACGGAGGTATGTGTTTCGCTAGTGTAGCGTGCATATCCCGGAAGGTTTGGCTGTTTTTTTCCGACTTCCTGCAGGCATAGAATATCCGGAGGTACCAGGGCCGACTGCATAAATTGTGTGAGTGTTACATGTTTGTTAGAAAGGGTCCGGCAGTTCCACTGCCATATAGTAAGACTCTCTTGATGTCCAGTGGTTCGGTTAGCCAGAGTAGGTAGAGTTAAATGCGTCTTCCGTGTCTGTCGTGAGGGCTGCCTTTGGTTCCCTTTCATCAGAGTCGTGGCCGGCGGAGCGTTTGTATCTGTGGCGAGGGCTTTTGCCTACGCTGGTTGCCTCTACAGTACGCTTGAGGCGCTGAACATCGAGGGCGAAAAGCTGAAGTTGCTGATTCACGTACGTGGTCAACGTGTCTAATTTGGTGTGTAGTTGCTCCAGAGACTGCGATGAGCGCTCTATGTCTGAAGCGTTCGATGTATCTTTCCTCGTTCGTTGTTGCGTTAGTGTTGCCATTTGCTGGCGCAGTAGCGCAAGTTCGCTTTTCATGTTATCAAGCGTTTCGCGAAGCTGTTTATTTTCAGCAATAACTTTTTTGCATTCTGGGTGCTGTGTGATCGGTGTATTATGGCTGGTCGTGCCAGACGCGACCCCCACCCGGCTCACCTCTGGCATAGCTGTGCTCGAAGTCTCCGGACCATGGTGGTGGGCAGGCGTCTCCTTCTTTTTCTGCGGAAGCCGTGGTTAGGCGAACTTCGGCGTAGGCGTCGATGACCCTCCCGCAGGGGTTGGAGGAGAGCGCTTCGCCGATTTAGAGTAGGATCTCGACCGGGATCTGCTACAAGACGTGGTGCGTCGCTCCATACTTGTGGTTTTCCCGTTGGCTTCTTCCTCGTCCTCGGTAGAAAACCAACGTGGCTGTCGGACTGCTTGTGGTCGAGACGTACACGGTGCTCTAGGCTTTTTTAGCCGCTTGGTACAGCTGCGGTCCCCAGTCGCGTGTGGCCCCCGCACGAGGCGCAGTTCAATTCACAGGGGTGCTGGGGACTCGGGTTTTCCAGTCCACACATCCTACAGATGCGCCGGTCAGGATGAGGGCAGACGTCCGTGCGGTGTCCACGTACCCTGCACAGCTTGCAAACTTGAACGGTGGCACGGAAGGGATGACAAACAAGTTCTCCTCCGTAGTAATAGACTACCTTGGGGAGAATGGGCCCACTGAAGGTCAAGGTGGCACTCTTCGTGTCTCCAATCATACGTGCTTGTATGAGTTCGACACCATGCGTGCGTACGCGCATGTTTGCGAGGAGGGTTTCTGATGGGGTGTGCTGAGGTATTCCATGCACTACTCCTCTTATTGCCTCTTCTCCAGCGGCTGCGTACACTTTAACGGCGTGTGTATGGTCATTGATCGTCAGGAGTTGAATTCCCCTCGCTTTTGCAGCCACCTCTTGGTGGGGCGTGGAGAGGATGGCTATGTTAGAACCAGGTTTGATTCGCAACAGGAATTGCTCCCCTGTAATGTGGTGGTCGCAAGCTTCTATGATCGCAGCCGCCAGTGCTGGTGATACTATGTTTCTCAGAGGCAACCCCTGGTGCGGTCGTATGATTATCTTAAAGTCGTCCTTCGGTAACGGTGGAAGCTTGTATGATTTCTTCTTTTTGGTACACTGTGCGAGTTTGTCTTCGAGGCATCTTGGACAGCGGCGTTTGCGCGCTTGCGTTCCAAAGCTTGTTGTTTCCGTTGACGCAGGGTTAGAGCTGTCGTACAATCTGCGTCTTTATCGATGGCAGTCGAAGGTGTATCGGAAGCTGTCACCTCCACATGCTGGTCATCGGCGTCCGTCGACGCACCGGGCCCGCTTAGTTCCATTGGGGCGTCGCTGGTTGCGCGATGGCTTGTTAGTACAGAGGCGTAGGTGTCACGCGCCTTGCCCGTTGCCATAGGGAGGCCTAGTCACCGAATCGAAGCCCGCGACCAAACGGCCGCCAGCGCCCCATGAGCGTGGCACGTAAGTCATGCTGTACATGACATACGTGTCATGACTTTCATGTTAACTCGTGTTATTTATGTTCCTCACACGGCCACGTCGAAAGATACCAATTTTGGTGTATATCAAGCTAGCGAAACGGCCGCCAGCACCCCATGAGCGTGGCACTTAAGTCATGCTGTACATGACATGCGTGTCATGATTATTATGTTAACTCGTGTTTTTATGTTCGTCACACAGTCACGTCGCGCAAAACGAATTCCGGGGTAGATCAAGCTAGCAAAACGGCCGCCAGCGCGCCATGATCGTGGCACGTAAGTTATGCTGTACATGACATGCGTGTCATTATTTTCATGTTAACTCGTGTTATTAGGTTCGCCACATAATCACGTCACGCAATACCAATTTCGGGGTAGATCAAGCTAGCGAAGCCACCGCCAGCGCCCCATGAGCGTGGCACGTAAGTCATGCTGTGCATGACATGCGTGTCATGATTTTCATGTTAACTCGTGTTATTTGTGTTCGTTACACAGTAACGTCACGCAATACCAATTTCGGGGTAGATCAAGCTAGCGAAACCGCCGCCAGCGCCCCATGAGCGTGGCACGTAAGTCATGCTGTACATGACATGCGTGTCATGATTTTCATGTAAACTCGTGTTATTTATGTTCGTTACACAGTCACGTCACAAGATACCAATTTTGGTGTATATAAATCTAGCGAAACCGCCGCCAGCGCCTCATGAGCGTGCCACGTAAGTCATGCTGTACATGACATGCGTGTCATGATTTTCATGTTATCTCGTGTTATTTATGTTCGTTACAGGGTCACGTTGCAAGATACCAATTTTGGTGTATGTAAAGCTAGCGAAACGGCCGCCAGCGCACCATGCGTGGCACGTAAGTCATGCTGTGCATGACATGCGTGTCATGATTTTCATGTTAACTCGTGTAATTTATGTTCGTCACACAGTCACGTCACAAGATACCAATTTTGGTGTATATCAAACTAGCGAAACGGCCGCCAGCGCACCATGAGCGTAGCATGTAAATCATGCTGTACATGACATGCGTGTCATGCGTGACTTGTCAATTATGTTCGTCGTACAGTCATGTTACGCCATACAAATTTTGGTGCACATTCGATCAACCAAGCGACCAGGAGAGCATAAAGTCGTAGGCGGCTAGATAGATAGATAGATAGATAGATAGATAGATAGATAGATAGATAGATAGATAGATAGATAGATAGATAGATAGATAGATAGATAGATAGATAGATAGATAGATAGATAGATAGATAGATGCCGACAACATTTTAAATGCTTCGCATGTAAAATGTTGTCGAGGATGTGAATTTAGCTCTTCGCTTTTCAGTATTTCTAGTGCTTATGGATGCTTGACTGTTTCATACCCGATAAGTCTAGGTGATCAATTTAGAATATTAAAGACGGTCAAATAAACTCTTCCCTCAAGTGTGGTGTTGGTGCTTCTTCGCTACTCTGCACACAAAGGTAGTGTGCTGTGTACGAAACGAAGAAGTGGTTGTGATGAAAAAAAAAAACTTCATAGGTTTGCATAACTGGCAAACTTTCCGGAGCACTCAGTGATTTATTCGGCCCAAATCTTTTCTTTGATTAAAAGCGAATATATACCTGCACGCTGAATGTACAAATTTGAGCAATTCACGGCTCTCGCGCAGTCATCTAGCGGCACATTTCATGAGCTTCGAAATTATTTTATGTCCGGAACACCATAGACATCGGGCAAACATGTTGTACATTCCATTGGTACGTCACTGTCTGTTTCACAATCTTTGTCGCTGCGAATTCTATCTTGTTGAGTGATGGCGTAGAACTTGACGAATAAACTTTGTAAATCTGTGCTGTTGTCTCTGCCCTTGTTTTACTGGTCCACTGTATTTCACACAGCTTTAATGTCTAGTAGAACGAGACA
>NC_051179.1:156630976-156690975 GCF_013339695.2 Rhipicephalus sanguineus
GGCAGATGGCAGACGCGCTATCCGGGGACAACAAGTGGCCATTTCACCGGGCAGAGATATCGAACCGCTGAAGCATCACACACATCATACTCGGGCACAACCAATGTACCATTGAAAACTCAAGACGTTTTTACTACGGATGTACCTGGCCGCACGCATTATCGCGCCGTTACTACTGCTCATTTCACCGGGCAGAAATATACAACCACTGAAGAATCACTGTCAACATACCCAAGGCAAACAAATGTACCATTCAATAGTCGTAGTAATTCCACTACGGAAGAACTTGGCAGTACGCGCTATCAAGGGACTACAAGTGGCCATTTCACCACGCAGAAATATCAAACCACAAAAGAATCGAACTCGACGTACTCGGCGACAACTGATGTGCCTTTCAGGAGCCAGGACATCTTCACTACGGAGGCGCCTGGGAGCACGCGCTCTCCCGGGACTACAAGTGAACATTTGACTGCGAACAAATATTTCACAAGTAAGCAACCATATTCAACATACTCAGGAACAACAACTGCACCATTCAGGACCAAGTACATTTACACTACGAAGGCACCTGGCAGCACGCGCTATCCGGGGACAACAAGTGGCCATTTCACCGGGCAGAGATATCGAACCGCTAAAGAATCACACACATCATACTCGGGCACAACCAATGTACCATTCAAAACTCAGGACGTTTTTACTACGGATGTACCTGGCCGCACGCATTATCGCGCCGTTACTACTGCTCATTTCACCGGGCAGAAATATACAACCACTGAAGAATCACTGTCAACATACCCAAGGCAAACAAATGTACCATTCAATAGTCGTAGTAATTCCACTACGGAAGAACTTGGCAGTACGCGCTATCAAGGGACTACAAGTGGCCATTTCACCACGCAGAAATATCAAACCACAAAAGAATCGAACTCGACGTACTCGGCGACAACTGATGTGCCTTTCAGGAGCCAGGACATCTTCACTACGGAGGCGCCTGGGAGCACGCGCTCTCCCGGGACTACAAGTGAACATTTGACTGCGAACAAATATTCGACAGGTAAACAATCACATGCAACATACTCAGGAACAACAGCTGCATCATTCAGGACCAAGGACATTTACACTACGAAGGCAGATGGCAGCACGCGCTATCCGGGGACAACAAGTGGCCATTTCACCGGGCAGAGATATCGAACCGCTAAAGCATCACACACATCATACTCGGGCACAACCAATGTACCATTGAAAACTCAAGACGTTTTTACTACGGATGTACCTGGCCGCACGCATTATCGCGGCGTTACTACTGGTCATTTCACCGGGCAGAAATATACAACCACTGAAGAATCACTGTCAACATACCCAGGGCGAACAAATGCACCATTCAGTAGTCGTGATAATTCCACTACGGAAGAACTTGGCAGTACGCGCTATCAAGGGACTACAAGTGGCCATTTCACCACGCAGAAATATCAAACCACCAAAGAATCGAACTCGACGTACTCGAGGCCAACTAATGTGCCTTTCAGGACGCAGTACATCTTCACTACAGAGGCGCCTAGCAGCACGCGCTATCGCGGGACTACAAGTGAACATTTGACTGCGAACAAATATTCGACAGGTAAACAATCACATGCAACATACTCAGGAACAACAGCTGCATCATTCAGGACCAAGGACATTTACACTACGAAGGCAGATGGCAGCACGCGCTATCCGGCGACTACAAGTGGCCATTTTACCGGGCATAAATATTCTACAACTGAAGATTCACGCTCGACATACTCAGGCACAAGAAATGCACATTTCAGGACCAAGGACATTTTCACCACGGAGGCACCTGGCAGCACGCGGTATCCTGTGACTACAAGTGGACATTTCACCGGGAAGAAATATTCGACAGCTAAACAATCACACTCAATATACTCAGGAGCAATAAATGCAGCATTCAGGACCAGGGACAATTACACTTCCAAGGCACCTGGCAGCACGACCTATCTCGGGACTACAAGTGGCCATTTCACCGGGAATAAATAATGAACAACTGAAAAAATCGTAAATCCCATACTCAGGAACAAGAGCACCATTCAAGATTCACGACATTTCCTCTGCGGAGGTAGCTGGCAGCTCACGGTATTCCGGAACCGCAAGTGGACATTTCAGAAGTCAGACGTATCCGACCACTCAAGAATCATATACAACATACTCAGGCACAACAAATGTGCCATTCAAAACCCACGATATTTCTCCTGCGGAGTCACATAGCAGCTTGTATCCAGTGCACACGAAGGCAGATTTTACTAAATAGAAAAATGCAGAGTCAAGAGTGATGCACAACATACTCCAGACCCTCAGGAGTGCCATTCAGCACCGATATTACCACCGCGCTGGCAACTAGCAGCACACGGTATCCGGTCACAATGCATGGAGGGAAAACGTTTATCGTGTGTCTGGCAGATGAATGGCCCGGACTCAGCTCTCCCATGTCGGGACGTGAAGGCCTTGCCTCTACAGTACATGAAAGCTTTTCTACGGTATGAAATATCTGCTGTAGAGACTGGCAGTACCCCTCATAATCCTTGCCCACAAAAGACAGACACCATTGCATAAACGCCTTGAAAATGAATGCATCGTATTTCACGACTATTAACTGCTTACTGATATGATGTGGCACATCTAGTGCATGTTTCAATAAATAAACAACGATGTTTTCGTTGCTCGGAGAATATATAAACAGTGTGTCAGAAGTGCATATTCCTGCAGTTACCTCCTCCAACTCAGCAAGCTGTCAATGCTTGCGTAGTTGGGTACTGAGTACTGTAGGTTTGTGGCTTACGAAATTCGAGCCTTTCGTAAGCCGTAAACTTGCATGAGAGGCAATGTCGTGGTTGCTCATTTGCGCACTCGTTGTCAAGCGTTCTTAATCCCAACGAATTTTTTTATATAAAAAAGAAGATATAGTCGAGGCCATACAATCGGAGAAAAATAGTCGGACACATTTTGTTGTGGGGTATCCAGTCCCCATTTAGAAATTATTTACTTATTTCTTTAATTGGCTCACGTGCATTCATTGCTTCTAGCTTATTTTTTCAATTATTATGTATCTTTTTGGTCCCCTCATACTTGCTTCACCCAGTGTATTTAACAATGCACGCATAGAAATTGTGCAGTAGAAGGAGACGTCGTGCTCGTGTATTAAGTTTGCAGATAATTGCTTGATTTCAACTGTGGTTATCTGAGGCAACCTTATATAACTATGGTGTCGAGTGCGTTGATTTAGGTCTTCGTTTCTGAATATATTTAGCGCCTATAGATGCTTGACTGTATCATTCCCGACAAGTTTAAGTGATCAATTTGGAATTTCAAAGACGGTCAAATAAACTCTTCCCTCAAGTGTGGTGTTCGTGCTTCTTCGCTACTCTGCACACAAAGGTAGTGTGCTGTGTCAGAAACAAAATAGTGGCTCTGATTAAAAATTAAAATGAACTTGATAGGTTTGCATATATGAGAAACTTTCCGAAGCACTCAGTGGCATATTGAGCGTAAATCTTTTCTTTGATTAAAACCGAATTTATAGCTATATGGGGAATGTGTAAATTGGAGCAATTCACCGCTCTCGCGCAGTCATCTAGCGGAACTTTTTGTGAGCTTCGAAATTCCTTTATGTCACGAATAATTTTGACATCCGGGAAACATGCCTTGTAAATTCCATGGGCTAGTCACTCTCTGTTTTCAGTATGTTTGTCGCTGGGAATTCTCTCGTGTTGAATGACGGTGTAGAACTTGACGAATAAACGTTGTTGTAAATATGTGCTGTTGTCTCTGTACTTCTTATACTGGTCCACTGTATTTCACACTGCTTTGATGTTTAGTAGATTGAGGTACTGCAAAAAGCCCAAGCTAAGCACATATCCGGAGAAGAGACCAAACCCGAACACCCTGATCATAGCTTTTGTACCGAGCGCAGTCGTCATTTCTGTCATTCGAAACTTAAGCTCCAAGTTTATACGTGCATTCCGGCAAATTTAAAATGATAGCTCGAGCTCGCTTAGGTTTCATATGTCGCGCAGTAGTAATTTCGAAGGAGCAATTAGCTTCAGCACGACTGTTTCAATGTGCACTTACTGTTTTAATTTATATTAGTGACATCGTCACTAACACTGAATGCAACATAAAACTTTTCGCGGATAACTGCATTATCTATAAAGAAATAATGTGTTACGAAGACCACCTCACCCTAAACTGACAACTTAACGTGATAAATACCTGGTGTGGACCATGGCAAATGTCTATTAACACTAGCAAATCTGTGTCAATGACGTTGACAAGAAAGAAGAACCCATCAGAATTTACTTACTCATTTAGTGACAATAGACTAGCTAAAGTTCATCAACACAAATACCTCGGACTGACTCTTACATCCGACCTCAGGTGGAACATACACATTGCCAACACCTCAAAAGCCACCCGTAAGTTGTTCTTTCGTAAAAGGTCCCTGAAGTCTGCTCCCACTCATATCAAATTCCTCAGCTATACAATCTTTGTGCGGCCAGTACTAGAATACGCTAACACTGTTTGGTTCCCTCACAATATTACTGACCTAAATCAAGTGGAAAAAGTTCAGAGAAAAGCGATACAGTTTATTCGTAACAAATACAAACGTATTGACTCGTCCACTGAACTTCTGGCATCATCTGGTCTAGACACCCTGACAGAGCGAAACAAGCTCGTTTAAAATTTATGCATAACCTTCTGCACAATCGCTTCAACATAAATTCTTCAAACACATCAACTTCTCTAGGTCCCGGATATCACGTAATAAACACGGTCAAACGTTACATGAATACTTTTGCAACTTTAACACATTTAAATACTCATTTTTTCCTACTGCAGTTAGCGAGTGTAACCGCCTTGACCCAACAATAGCAAGCATTGAATCACCTTCGACCTTTTGTTACGCGATAGAAAGTAAGCCATAACCATGACAAAAAAAAATTCGGCAGATCCCACGTACCGTGGGAGTCGATGTTATGCGAAGCATGCGGCGGGTAGGTGACTGTGGCTCAACTTTTTTGCTGAGCGACACGCTACAAAATGACGCTAAAGATTTCTACAAATTTTATACGCACACATATATATGTTGAAGAGCCGCATATGTGTTATATAACCAGTTGTTTATGGTTGGGTAACGCTACCAATAGCAACGTGGGTATTACCAATACCACAAGCGGTAAGCTGATATGTAGTGCTTATACGTGTCCCGAGAATGCACGCACGTTTCACGAACCCGTGTGCATGTGAGCAAGAAGTTCTTGACAGTTCTTGAACAAGGGCATCATCACCGTGATCAGTGAGCACCAGCAGCTGGTCATGACTTGCTATAGGATCCGGTCGTGATCGCGGTGACGAGGGGTCCATGTGTAGTGAAGTATGTCGTATAGTAGAGCTGTTGGAATTCGGGGATGCCTCGGTCATTTCGTCGACAAATTATCTGTCGACAGAGCCGACGACATGTCGGAACCTGAAGCCACCCTTCGCGTTCGTCAGGTATAGGCCGTCGAGGCTGGTAGGCCTGGATAGTGCTACGTAGACCAACATCAGTGGATTGTGTATGTCGTATTTGTAGACTACCTGGGCGTATGTGGCCTACGTAGCCTAGTCTACAAAGCGGCCGTCAGTCAATCTGGCATCATCCTCGGTCAGCATGAGGCCATCGCCCAGCCTCGTAAGAAATGAAGAGGACACTGCTTCGTTCTGGCGGACTAAGTGCACTTTACGGTGCGGTGATGTGGATATCACCTGTAACTTTCGTTAATGTATTCCTCCGGGGTCGAGCAATGCTTCAGTATAGCCTGATGAATCAATCATAGGAATACAAACGTAATCGTTATTAGACTGCTATAAAAGCGGAGCCAACACTGGAACTACAGATGTTAATCTGATATGACGCATGTATCGTATGAGTAGACATCGTAGGAGTATCATGTAGTGTTTATTGATTTATTGTAAAATTAGACAGCCAGCACCACAACCACAATTGACGTTGCACCGATATTACGCCTGCGTAATCTGTTTTTCCAAACCAATTTATAGACCTGGCGTGGCTCAGTGGTAGAATATTTGATTGCCACACAGAATGCTTGGGTTAGACTCCTGCTGGGATCCTAATTTTCATTCTTTCCATTCGTTGAGTCAACGCTGCCGATGTTGGTTTTCCTTAACGCTCTAGCATTTAAGTTAACAATGTCTGTTCTCGCCGTTCCTGAGTAGATATAAACTGTCAATCACCTGTGGCGCATACCCGTACACCGCGGCGCGTGGTAAACGGGTATGTGCCACACGTGTCTAGTGGAAAGGGTTTGACGACGTACGCGACAAGGTTTTAACGTTATTCATGCCATGACCAGGCAGTCATATTCGTAAAATCCTCTTACCCTGCCATGCCAATTTTGGTCTACACCAAGTTAAGGAGGCGATCATGAGAGCACCCAGTCGTAGGCGGCTAGATAGATAGATAGATAGATAGATAGAAACGCTCAAAGTGCCAGAGGTTCGCTAATAAATGCTTCGCATTTAAAAAACGTTTTATGTTTATGCAATGTGTTCTTTTATTGTCTGCATGACTTTTTTATGTTGCATTAGATTGTTTTTTATGTTGCATTAGACTGTTCAGTTGTAAAGACGAATGTTGTATAAGAGATAACAAAATTTCTATGTATGAAACACAATTGTACTCTGCAATGTGTGTATTATGTTGATGCTCACGTTGTTATCAGTATGCCCACCTGCCTTGGTATCCAAGTGAGACTGGCAGTATTGAAAATAAATAAATAAAATAAATAAATGTGCGGTTTTGTGATAAGAATCCAAATGTATCAGGTGTGCCTTATACATTATGCAGATCCAGCGTAGCACGAATATTTCATTGCGCAATTTCGCAGTGAAAAAAAATTCAGCAGTAGAACGCTGTTCCCGCAAGAGCATTGCGGTAGATTAGAGGACTACATGCGACGTGATTCTATCAGAACGCCCGCACTCTGAGATACAACGTGCACATATGCATGGGTGCCTACGCCGAAGTTCAGTGTACTTTTATTTCTTCTAGTGCTTCGGCAGTCACAAATTGGCAGGTGAACTGAACAAAATATTTCGCCGCATGCGTGACTTGTAGCAGCTTGTCAACAGCACGACACGAAAAAAACAAGTATGACGGCAAAAAAAAAAAAAAAATAAGGCGCGTGACAGGAACGCTGTTTTAAAGTGAACGCTTTTTAAATATAGCGTACAAGTTGACGGACTGCCGGCACTGCTGGGACTGTCGAAAGTGTGGCGCTCCATCTTTAACTGGTTCTGTTTATATAAAAGAGGAGTTGAAAAAAAAATCATGGCTGATCCCTCCGTCATAGGAATCGGTATAACGTGAAAGTGAAACGGGTCTTCACAGAAGTAGTTGATTGTTTATTGTGTATTGATATATGAGAGCTTGTACAATGTATGCTGATGTTTGGCAGCTATAGCACCGTTTGGCATGGATGCACCCATGTTGACACCTAGTGGAACATCGCCATCGCTACGACTAACGCCCGTGATCATTACTTAACTAGGCCCCGAAATCTAAGCGCCAGTTTCGGTATCAAGGAACATGAGCGCTCTTAGCTGTTGCCGGGCATCCTAAGATCTGGTTGAAAATATTGAGGTTGTTGTGGATGTTTACATTTATTGTCTCTTATGAGTTTTTACAAATAAAGAAATTTGATCGAACTGCGAGCAACCCTTGTTTTGTTTATTTGTGTTTTTGTTATTACTTATTTCGTGAATTTTAGATCGGGCGAAGCGCGGTAACTGGTTGACGTCTGTTCGTAGCGCTTGCCTCCGCTCACCCCTGCCACTCGCTCAGCGATATCGCAAGCTGGGTCGCCCTCGGTTATCTCACTCGGTTGGCGTGCCAAGTATGAATACGGGAAAAATAAAACATTTGATGTGGCGTGCGGCGAACGGAAGCCGCAGTGAGCCAGGTCGAGCAGGTGAACCATTGATATACGAAGAAGGCTAAATTGGGGCATCACATATTTTACGCGGCTCCGTGGTGTGTTAACACCGGGGTTTCCAGTTCTAGTGACAACCAGTGAGCACAAGTATTTGTGTCCATTATTTAATGAGGTAATCGTTTTGCATGTGTACATGAGTAAACCCAGTTCTCTGCAAGCCTGACTGGACTGACATGAACACAGTGTCGCTAGATTAATTTGCCATGACGACAGCCTGCCTGTTGCCGGCAAAATACGTTTAACAGGCTTGAATGCGTGTTAATTCGGCTACACAGATTGTTCATCTTTTACTTTTGGCATGTCATTCAATTGTGCTCCTTCCTGTTCTTGCAAATGCATGTAGCCAGTTTGAAACTTTGTGGTCTTTTACCTCTAGTACTGTTATTGAAATACATGTAATGGACTCACCGATGCTTTGAGAAATCGTTGGACAGAGATTGTCGCTGGAGCCAACGTCTTCTGGTCTTTTGTTCGTCAAGGCAATACTGCTGCCCTGACGAAGACAGGTCAACTTGCCCAAGCATTGCCTCCAGCGGCATTCCCTGTTCAACGATCTTTCTTCGCTTGAAGCCTCTCTGCTTCCCTTAACTTATGTCTCGTTTGGTACTCAAGTTCTGTAAGGAAAAACGCGTGCGCCGTGCTAACAGAGGTGATTCAGTGAAGTACGACGTGGTCTGCACCTGAGTGTTAATAGCTTTCGCATTGGTTCGGATATACTGAGTTCAATGTTTGCTCATTATGTGCATATTTCAGTTGTGAATTAAACCTGCTTTTCCAGATTGACACTTTCACACTACGTGCATGTCTCTGAAGCACGAAACGTGTGATTAAAAAAAGATTTAAATTTTGCTTGAGTTGACCGAGTTTTGTCTTGTTGAGAAATCGGTCACCTTTAATTTCTGCCCTTCACAACACACCGCCAAAATTAAAAAAAAAAATGCATAACTAAATTTAACGAATGGCCGCGTCGCCCGAGCGGTCACCGGACCTGCAAGAGAGCACGGACACATACCGCTGGCATGCGAAGTGGGAAAAGAGAGTTTCCGCAGCTACCCTCCTCCTCTCGGTTTTTGTGCCCTTTCCTTCTATTTGCTGACATCAACAGTGACTCCATAAAAAATGTTTTGTTTGTGAATTATTTCCAGTTGGGGGGATACCCAGCAGCCGCCAATGGTGGAGGCGGCGCTTCCACAGCGTATCAGTATGCGAGAGGGCGTCCCATAGAAGGTATAGTGCGTTTCCGCCCCCTGATTTAACTGTTGTGGTAGGTGAAGTTGTTAAAATATACCTGGCCACAGCATACTGTGAATCTCGCGGAAAGATGGCATTAACTAGTACATAATAAACACTGGTACTCGGTATGCACTTCAAATAATCGTTAATTGATGAGACAAACGGCACGGTGTGCGCTCCCGCGTATGAGGATGACATATAGCCTGTAATAATCCATACACTAGCAGATGGCGCTTCAGCAAAACGGGAGGCAGAGGTTCGTAGATCAAGTCGTGAACGCACGAAGGCCTTCCGCTTCCCGTTGGCCTCTGTCTCGCTTCACCAAGGGACGACATGCGACCGGCGACATCGTTGCCTTTCTGCGGCGCTAACTGAAGTAGTTTTATTATTCGGTGCACTATAAAAAAAAGCGGAGGGGGGGGGGGGCAGAAGGAGCAACGGGCTGCGTTCCTCCTTCGCTTTCGCCTTTGCGGACACTTTATTCGTCGCGCCCTCTTGCCGCAAGTCCCGACGGCGAAACTTTTCTCCTCAACCACGTGGTCTTGCGCGCGCCGAGTTACTTCGTGATTTCGTGCTGCGGAGCATGGAGGAAGGAAAACTCCATGCTGCGGAGTATTCCTTCCTCCATGCTGCGGAGGGCGACCGCCCTGTCGCGTTCACTCGACAGCCTCAGACTATCCAGCACTACCCGACTTCGGCCAGTCGCGTGCGATTACTTGTACCTTGGATTGATGCGAACAATACATGAGTGACGTTCATTGTTTTTGTTCTATGTGTTGAGTACGTCTGTGGCGCTTTTTTTTCAGTTTTTTTTTTCGCTCGGCGTGTGCGCGATGCGCCGCATACTGTCGTGTGTCTCGTGTAGTCTGTATACGTTTGCGCACTATTTGCTGTCATAAATACAGTATGTCCCGCTTCACAAAAGTATTGTTTTAATGAACATCTTAGACTGTACGCCAGTAATTCGATTTTTTTTTTTTGCGTTAGTATACTTGGCAAGCGCACACGTTTTTAGTTTTGCACAGCACTTATAGCGCTTATCAATACAACAAGCAATATAAAGAAGCATGAAACTTCATTTAACATCATTTTAGCAAACGTGATACCACTGGACAGTGCATGCGTAAAAGTGCGATAATATATAACTGCTGGAGTCTTACGCGTCGAAACGACGATATGAATATGAGGCAAGCCGTAGTGTGGGACTACGGATTAATTTCGATCATCTGGGGTTCTTTAACGTGCACCCGAACATAAATAAGCACATGGGTGTTCTTTGCCTTTCGCCCCCATTGAAATGCGGCCGCCGTGGTCGCATTTTAAAGTTAAACTGCATCATAATTGCACATATCTACAAAATAAGTCAATGACTTCTGTCAATTAGGGCAAAATTCTCAATCACATGCGTTTTGAATTACGCATGCCATCACTGAGAATTAGGACGGACTTATGCACGCGTGCTGTATGTATCTCTCGTTCTCAGGATTTTGCTTTGGCGTGAGAAACTTAACACAAAATGCGCTTCTAATGACAGCTGTGCACAGTGGGTAATCACTAACACTCTCACTCACCTTTGTGAAAGGGTATTCCAAATCCAACGCAAGACTAACCACCGCCACAACGACAACTACACAGTTGTCGCACAATGACCGCAATTTGACACGCCAGGCGAATACCGTGACGTAACTGTAGCAGAGTTGTATGTAGGTACAGCGTACTAAAATATTACAGAACACTTAGTGTGGGTAGCGTTCTTTTCCACATTTGGCGCGGTGTAGCGCTAGTTTCTCTACTCAAGTAATCGATCTGCCGCGACGCCAAGAGCCACTGACATCGCTCTCGAAAGACCACCGTCGGGTGCGAGGCCATCTTGTTTCTTCGCACGATCCGCTTTGTAGCGTACGTATACACACATATGGCCGTCACGGCATCACAAGAATCGTCATAGAAGGGCTAACAGTTGAACGAATTCATGTATCATCGTCATACTTGTGGTCAACGCATAAATAGAATGGCCAGTTTGACGTTAACATCTGTTCACAAAGCACTCAATAAAGTCGACGCGACGAAGGCGACAGAATCTGACCTGCTGCTCCCGCCCACAGTAACTATAAAAAATGAAGAAATCAGAGCGGGTAATTTTATCAGTGGCCGTTGTAGAAAGATGGCGATACTTCAAAATGTCGTCGGAATGGTATGAGCGGTTCTCGATATGATCGTTTTCGCATTACCTTAATCAACTATGTAATTATATCATCCATTATTATGTAGCTTTAGACTAACTGGTGCGCTTGGCTAAGCCATAGATACAATTTAATAATGTCTGCGTATATTCTGACGCAGCCATGAAATGGTAAGGAGTTCAGGAAAAATGACGCATCGCTTGTGCCACCATGGTTCGCCGTAATTCAGTGACTATATAAGGGCCTGCGCTTCATAGAGGGATATGTACAAACGCGCCTGTACGTACGCGTCTGTAGTGAATTATGGTATAGGTTGCATGCATATGAATGAATTGTGTATTGAATTCAGTGAGCTGCACTTCACCGCGCTGCACCCTTCGCCTGGCTGCCCGTGGCGCGAGCACGGGCAGCCAGCGAATCACTTAGGAATGCGAAAGAAATGAAGATAGGCTGCGAGGAAGGAGGAGGACAACTGAAGGACCCTCTGAAGAGGGGCGCCTTGCTGAGCGATGGCAAACCGCCCTTCTCAGCGAGGCCCCCGAAGACCAGGAGTGGGCCGTCCAGCGGGCCAGGGCCGTTGCCGAGGACCTCGGAAGATGTTTCTCGAATGGTGGATCCCTGGTAGCCTAGCCCCGGCCACAATAACAACCGTTGGATAAATAAAGTTTATTCAGCAACAAAACAAATAATATAATTTGATTAATAAAAACTACGAAGGAAGGCGAGCAGCCAAAATTGCGCATGGTAAAACCCTTCACGAAGGAAACCTAAAAGGGGGGCCAACACAAGCAATCGTTGTATATGCCTTATTTTGTCGCATCAGTAAACGTCCTAGAATATTGTAAGTGGAAAACGTGGTTGATGCGCTGGAACGACAGCAGTATTCTGGGACGCCCATTAACGATACCCAGAAATGCATGCGAAGAGGAACAGGGATTCTCGTAAACTGTGGCGCGCGAAAGACGTAGACAGGGAACACAAAAAGACACGCACGGAGCGCACAGTTTACGAGAATGACAAACCAGCAAGCCCAAGTCGACACCCTTCTTAAGGAACAGGGAGTTCGTCACGAGTGAAGGCGACGTCCACTGTGTCTATTCCCTATGTTCAAGGTGTATCAAACTTTGTTCGAAGAGCTCTGCGCCCGCTGGGCATTCAAACCGTTTTTAAGCCCCGTTATACCTTGGAACCTGTGTTCGCAAAACCCAGACCACACACGTGTGGATTTATATCAGAGCGGGATTATATACATGTACAATGCGGGGATTGCGACGCCACCTAGATCGGCGAAACAGGCAGGAAAAACGGGATGTTGCTAAAGCATCCCATGCAAAGTGTTCTAAGACGGGGCTTGTTGAACACGGCTGGAGAACAGCGCACAGCTTTGACCTGTACAATGGGACGCACTGGCTCGTGAACGAAGGCTGGGGAAAGAAAACTCCTGCGATCGAGGTCCATTAGCCGCAACGCATCGGCTTGCAACAACCTGAGGATGCCACCTGCACAGTAGACGGAACGTCTATGTCATTTCGTTAATAATTGTTGTGTCAAGTCGAAGTAAACCTTTCACATTCAGTTCCAAAGAAGGTTTAAAATTAAAAATTGCTTCGCTAGTTCACGGTACTGCTGGCTCTCAGCCGTTTCGCGCGCTGCTGCTTTCTAGCCGCCTGTCAAACACGATTAGCTCGGAGCCACGCACGAAGGAGACTATGCGTCCTAACGCTTCACTGGTACAGCAAGAACAGAGGTAGAAGCTCAAATGTCAAAAAGAATATATATATATATGCCGAAAAAAAAACGAACGTGAACTTAGGAAGCTGTTCAGTTTCAACATGACTGATTTACGATATGTAGCTTACAAGTAAACTTGAACTTGCGGTAAAGGCCAACCTCCGACCTCGGTCTTCTGCAGGGAAGATAAGCCTTTTAGCTACCTCCTCTCCTAAACTGCGAGGGGGGCCCTATTGTGGAAAGTTGAATGGTGGAGAGGATATGGTAAAGAAGAAAGTTTAAAAAAGTGGAAAGCGTTTAACGTCGGCCTTTAACGAGTGCTGCTGTTAAATAATTTTTTATAAAAAACAGATGTAACTATAGCGGTATTTCCCGTTACAGTTACTGTGTAAAAAAGTAACAGTGTTACAGTTACATGTTCCTCTAACTTAAAAGTAACTAGTTACGGTTACAAGTTACTGAAAAAAAGTAACTAGTTACCGGTAACGCATTGCTAGTAACTAGTTACTGCCCAAGACTGCTGCTTAGTGAACGTGTGCGTATTAATAAAATGCGTATGAACCTTCCGGTGTCCTTGCGTAATCTATGAATGGTCCCAACCTGTCCGAAAGCCATAATGTAGTATCAACTTATGCCGCCTCAGTAAGAAACCCCTCACAACTCACAGCAAACTATGCTCTGCTGCGCCGGGTTTGTTTTGCTGCTACAGAATGAACATTTTGAACGCACATGCCGGGGCCTGTTGACCCGTAAACGCGTGGATAACGTCGCTACACCGCGTGATGCTTCAAGAAATAAAGACAGCAAGCTGAGCGTAGTCTCCGGGTGAGAGCTCCTTTGCAGTATCCGTCTCTTTTTAAGTGAACGCCGTCTCGCTGGACGAGCGAAACGTACGAGTTCCGTCGTTCGGCTTCAGGTTTTCATCACCACAGGGTTGTCTGCTTGATTTTAATGTCGTATCGTTTGATATTAAGCTCAGCGGAACCGTTATTTGTGATTACCAGTACCGCATACTCTTTATCAATAGAGAATCGATGCACTCGCTAGGCCTAATTGTATTGCCCGCTCCGCTAGCGTGGTGTCAGCCA
The DNA here is from genome assembly GCF_013339695.2 of Rhipicephalus sanguineus. Classification (NCBI taxonomy): domain Eukaryota; kingdom Metazoa; phylum Arthropoda; class Arachnida; order Ixodida; family Ixodidae; genus Rhipicephalus; species Rhipicephalus sanguineus. The sequence continues at coordinate 156,645,257 of NC_051179.1, forward strand.
TCTTGATTTTGACGGGGGAGGAACGGTTTCTCCACTGCAAAAGGAAGTGAAGTTCCTCCATTTGAAGATCAACATCGGGGACATCGCCGTTTCTCCCTGAAAGGAGAGATGGTCACTCCATATTTTTAATAGTGCGTTATCGCATGCGAAGCGGTAGGTGGTGGAGAAACACCATTGGTACATCTGAAAGTTTCGCTAGTCCGTCAACAAGTCGCCACATGCTAACACAAAGCGAAAGGCAAAGAACGTAACAGTGTCTAGGGCGTCTCCTCGATGCGAGCGCGACAAGCGTTGTCCGCTGACATCAAGTGGTTTTAACCACGGTATATATGTAAAGTGGTACCGAAACTTCTATAGAAGCCCATGTGCCAAGCAGTTGGCGGCTCATTGCCACCGTGGCCGCATGGTGAGGACAGCAAACATCAAGCAAAAAAAAAAAAGAAATATTAAAATACGACGTCACAGCCGGAAGCGGTAGCGGCGTCGCGCATTTACGATACACGGCGCGAAATGTCATAATATTTGAAAGTGCTGCTGTTTTACTTGCTTTTGATAACTATAAGATTTCTTAAAATCTTAATTTACGGCTGCTGAATAGTCGTATATGCGAAAAGAAAAGAGTATGAACAAGAAAGACTTGGGAAACAAGCTTGCTTTATTAGCGAAATAGTGTACTTGCAATATGCAGCAGAATACTTTACAGATGATAAAAAATATGGTAATAAAAGGGCTCACAAGCAAGTTAATTCAAAAGCTCACGTTGGCTAGTCAAGGAATACCGCTGGAGCGACAGTGCAGTGAGGAAAGGATCATTTTGGCAGCCTTACGCAGCGCGCCGTTTCTTCGTTTAACGTGCCACATTATCCGTCACGAAGGGCTAAGGCACGCCGGCCGAGCGGCACCCAAAGCAATCTGCAGTCACGGATCATCTGCAGTTTCTGTGCGCTGGTTTAGCTTCGACAAAGTAGACAACACATAAGCAAAAAAATAACCTACGGAAGATCGCGCGAAACCACTGCTCTACAATGTCTTGTTTACCCGACAATGCGCGAGAGATAAACATCAGCCCACGCAGAGCCCACACTAACATAGTGCCAGCATACGCCCCCCGTTTCTGGCGATCGACCAAAATATCAGGCAGCCAACTATTTAGGCAAATGACAGATAAGCCGTAAAATAAATGCTAGTTTACTTCGTCATGTTTAAAATAAAAAAAAGACTTCGAAAAAATTCTATTGAGTTTTTGGCTTTCATTTTTTGTGTCACCTCACTTAGTCGCGCTTCAAACGTACGCCTCGCGTTAATCTCTGTGGAATAGGTTTTCGCCCGCTATTCGTTCCAGCTTTCGCGACCGATATGAATTTACCTTGCTTTAACTGCGTCGTCGCCGAATCGCTCACTATCTGCGCTCATTTTGGTCATGACGCAGTACTGCATTTCACCTCTCACAGATGGCGGCACCGCACCGCCTCGTGATGCCCAGCCAACAGACAGCACCTTGCGAAAGAGAATATGTGAGAGATATAAGGAGCGTTTGTAATAATAATAATAATAATAATAATAATAATAATAATAATAATAATAATAATAATAATAATAATAATAATAATATCTGGGGTAATAATAATAGCACCGACCGCCTTCCCTCGGCACCAACTTGCCCCCGATGACATACGTCTGTAACCCCCCCGCCGTCCCTCTGTTTGCGTGGGACATGGTGCCGGCATACCGGCGCCGACGGCCCTCCCCAACTCTCTGGTTTTGCGCGAACCTTACACGCCCCCCTTAAGATTCACATAAGAGGCCAACGCGTCTTATGGGAACAAAAATGAAACAAAAAAAAAGTTTGGGAAACCTTAAGTCCGCGGTACTCGCCTAAAGGTTAATGGCCCTTCGCAACGCTAAAGATATGCACCACGGAACTTGCTCCATCTCGATTTTCCCACAAGAAAAAAAAAAAAAAAACAAACACGCCAACAATGTCTAATGTTGCGTTACGCGGCAATGAACACAGTGGGCCAGGGTCTCCAGTTACAGGGGAGACCCGGCGAATGTAAACAAGAAAACAAATAACGTTCATGCACGTCCGTCCAATAACCGTCCACTGCGCACACACACTTCCACCTCGCAGTTTGCGGGTGACACGGTTTCGTAGGCGTGCACAACGCGTGCACAAAATGTCAACCGCGGCACGGAGTTCACAGACTTAAGGCGAATTCCATTGGCAGATTCGGAGCACTTCCGGTAGCAGTTTTCCTGCTCCATTCGGGGCAAGTCTGTTTCATTGGAGGATTGAGAGTGCTCCCTGTATGTTTCATTGGCAGATCTGGAGCAGTTCCTGCGCCAGATTCACTCCACGGAGCAGCTCTCTCTACTCCGCGAAAAGCGGCGGATTCGACCGGAAGTCGCAAGCTCCCCGCGCGTGCGCAGAGCGTGGCGTACCGCGTGCGCAATGAAATGCGCTATCCGACAGCGCCCGTTATCTCCGCTCGCGCCCGTGAGGGCGAAAACAGCGCGAAACGCGAGGAATGCTGGGCGCTTGCGAAGCAGGCGTGCGCTAGCGCCCCCTACCGGTTGCTCTGGCGAGGGCGCTTGCGTTCCATTGGCAGGTTTCTTCGGCTGCTCTCCGGCGGAGTGGAGTGCTCCGGCGTAGAGTTCGTCGGCCACTCCGAATCCGCCAATGGAATTCACCATTAGTTCCGTAACTACTGGTGCACTAAGGGAGCACTCCTTCCTCCCGCCGACTGCCCGGCACTGTTACTGGGATACCGACACGCATTTGGCACGCGCAACACCGCACCCTCGTTGACATGGGCGCTGCCCTTTCTGTGATGCACTGAACGTTCTAGCCCTGGAGCGCCAGCGACTACCGTGTTATCTTTGCCCCGTCGACGCCACCAACGGTGTCTGTCGCGGACCCTACCCGGTCCCTTCCGCTTGGGGAACATTTTTCCGGAGCACTGTTCGTCGAACGCTAACACGGCCTCGCTCACTCGAACACTCGTCGGCTTCGCCCGCCTATCAGACTGCGCAGCTTGCGCGGTCTCTTGTCTCACTCTGTCCGCCTTATTAAGCAACTTCCACGCTTCCTCGGACAACAAACAGTCAGTGCGTGCACTTAGCTTCTCTGTCAGCGCGCACAATACCGGCACTCTTGCCTTACTATCCGCGAAGACTCCTGTGCCACGCGCGAGCGCCAGCGGCAACGTTGTCAGCTTTGCGTGTACCTCTTCCCCGAACGTGGAGATCAGTGTAGTTGACCCATGCGGGTGCACGAGCTCCGTCGGGACTACGCTCTCCCGGACAACCGTGACGTCAGTGCCCGTGTCGAAATGGCGCGAACCCCAACGCCTTGGCAACATAATTCGATGGGCTCGCGTTCATGCCCTCCGGCAACTATCGCCGTCGCCGATACGCGTGCGGACAAACCTATCCTTTCCTGAGAGCCGGACGCCGCGGCATCGCGATTTTCCGCTCGCGGGCGATCCGCCTTTTAGTGCCCATGAACACCGCATAGGAAGCGACCTCGCGCCTTGCGGGCTCCCGTGCTAATGGTTTAGCCCGATCCTGTGGGCCCGTGGTCATTGTCTCAACGATTTCGCGTTCCGACCTTTTGACACCGCTGTTTTCGCTTTCCGCTTCCTGTAATGTTATGACTAACGCCGCAATTTCGTGTGCCTTGCACCAGGTCCCTCCCTCTTGGAGTGTTACATATTTTAAGGCGAACCGTCTTTTATCTGTTCCGCGGCAAAAAGTTCGAGTAGCTCCTCAAAAGTACTTATACGCCTCTCGCCTCCACGTAATAATGGAAGTAGCTCTGCAGCCTGGTCGCGAACGCGCGCCACCCTTCTGCCGCTCGTTTCCTCGCCCCATTCTCCGGTGGAAAGCTTCATTTCCTCGAGTACCGCGCCGTTCAGCACCTCGTAGTAGAGGTGTGCGCCGGCGGGCCGCGCCGCCGCCGCCGCCTGTTTTTGGTCATGCCGCTCGCGCCGCCGCAGAAGTTCGAAGAGAGATCACGCCGCCGCCGCCGCCGCGCAATAATTGCGGCGCGCCGCCATTAGTCTTTTCTTTTAATCCGAATGGGGAATGTGGAAATAAAATACAGCACTTCGCAGGAGGAGCTCTTCTCGATGTGTCCATGTAATGAACAGTCCATTTCAGCGGCCACTGAATAGCGGGAGCTCGGCGAAAAGCGCGTCCCCTGTTTCCGGTTCTTGTTCTGCAGCGCCATCATGACATCACGAAGCGTTCAAACACTCTCGACACAAATGAGAGGGACGGAATGCGCTTCACTGCAACGAACCCAGCCCTCAGCGATCCGATTTTCGGTGCACAGGTCTTTTGATCGTGTTTGATCGATGTAGGTTTAATGCGGCCGCTCGTCTACCGCAGCTGTAAGGTTGGTACGCATTCCCTGCATCGTTCTCGAACATCTGGGACGCATTCATATGCAAATTCAGACTTGAAATGTTCCTGTTTCTGTGCATGTCGTCCTGTCTCTTCTTACGCGAGGAATGTGCTGGCAGGTTCGGTGCGGCGACGTGACCAAGAGGAAGATGACATCATGGCTCACCGCTTTTTCGAATCACTGAATGCGCTCTGCCGAAGTGGACTGTGGACATCTCCTTTGGATGAATGCATCGAGAATAGTTCCCCAGAAGTTGTAGTATCTTTTTATTCTTCAGAAATATCCCGAGTATTGCCTGACCTTAACGCTGTCGCGTCCTCCAGCCTTAAAGGGCGACGACCCAACTCGCTGAATAGCATATTCTTGGAGTCTTGGTCCTAGTATACTGTGCATAAATAAACGAAATAGAAAAGTAATATATATATATATATATATATATATATATATATATATATATATATATATATATATATTTCGGTGCGTTAGTACACTTTTTGATTTCATTCTTACCCGAGTAGATCGATAAATAAATGCAGAAGTAAAGAGAATGGCAAACTTAGAATATAGCTGAGCTAGTTGGTAGGTATTTATGTGCGGAAGACATGACGTGAAAACACAGACATAAGATAAAAGTCGACAGAGTGAACAGCTATCTCTCACGTAGACCACTACTCGCATTTGATTGATAGGTATGGTCTCTTACGTGGGAATGCGCAGATAAATATTTTTGTCTACCTTCGGTTCTGCCGCTGTGTGATTTTTCAGTTGTTAGCGGCGTTTCTGGTGTCTTGACTACTCTCCTGTGTTGGTGTTTGCACGCCCTCTTTTTTTAAAGGGCCCCTAACAGCCTCTGAAAATGCAACAAAAAACAAAAACAACGAGCGCGTTATTCTCTCTTGGCTTTTCTTGTCTTTTGGTGCACTTCGTGATGACAGAACAGTGATTCACGTGACATCATGAGGGTACATACTCTCGACTGGTTCATATACGAGAAATAGCAGTTGTGAATTGTCTCCCATACTGATTTGCTATGCAGCCGCCCACCCGCTCTTGCTTCTCTCGCAAGACTATCGTGCGCGATTACCTGATTTCGCTCCATTTTGTGCGTTTGCGACCGCGCATGCAGAGATAACAGAATGTAGCCGACAAGAGCGAAATCATGATAGGTTCGCGCTTAGTGCTGACATTGTACGCGTGCTTTATAAAGAAATAAGTGGCGAGGAATGTCCCCTGTAAGAAGGGTACTGAAGGCGGGAAATAAGTCAATGGAAAAGGCGCAAGATTATATGATTCTTCCAACGGAGGAACTCTTTACAGCGGAGACGATGGAGCTTTCCAGAAAAAAGGCGAGCCCGCTTCGATGGTTTTTTGTATAGTTTTTATTGCGGTAGCAATTGTATGGACACTCAGGACAGGTTTTCACCGTCGCCGTCATGTTCCGTATAAACTCTAAATCGATAACATCGCTCCGCGCATTGCATGTTCTACCCACGAGTAAAAGCTCGCGAGCGTTGGCAAGGAACATGGCTAAAGCAGAGATGAAACAAGCTGGCCATCTCCGTCACACGGAATAACATCAACCCGCGTGCGAGGCTTGCCGTCGATTGCTCTTGCAGAAGGAAACGCCCCGCCCGTCATTTGCTGGGCGGAAGGGATGTCTGGGGAGAGGGAATGGGTAACTCGAGCAGCACTGTGAACTTTTGACTATAAGGGCCGGCGATTTTGGGTCCGGCGCACATGTCTACCTCGCAGTCCCTATGCTGAGGTGGTGCCAAGCGCGTCGAAAAAAAATGCGATTTTTTCCGCGACCAGTGGAAAGATAATCTCGCCCCACCAAGCTTTCGGTACTTCGCACCCCTCCAGCGCGCTCTCGGCAGCCTCAAACCATACCGGGACCTCCGCTTCCGCCGGGAACTTTGGCAGCACGCTGCTAATCAACTTTGAAAAGTGTCGCATTTCACTGCGGTTCTCCTGCCTCCGTTACCGCGTGGAGTCGGCCCGGGGCAACGTTGTTCTCTTGCAATTTCCAGTTCTAACTCCCTTAATCTTATTTTTACTTTAAGCACTTCTACTTCTGAAAGGCTTTCTGGCTCCTCCAGACCGGCGGCCTCGTTTCCGCCCTCCTCCGAGTCGCCCATACCGCTGGTCGTGTGCCTGTCTGGATTTCGATAGGCGAACCGTGTTTCCATTTATACCCCTAGCTTAGCCTAATCCGAACACAGTGCACAGGCCCAGGTGGAAGAAGAAGAGCACTCACCCGTCGAGACGACCGCTGCGTAGCTCCTGTCCTCCCTCCGCGCTGGTTTGGCTGTAGCCCTCCGCTTCGATCCGCCGGCCCCGGTGGATGACTTGAAGAAGCGGGCCAGCCGACTCCCACGGCTGTCTCATGGCGTCCTTAGGGCCCTGGTCCTCGTGCTGCACTGCTTTGCTGATGGCGCTGCTTTCTCTCCGCCCGCGCCGAGTGCTCGACACGGAATCTTGACCCGCTACCGAAGCGTTGCCTCCCCTTCACAGCCTGTTGAATCCCTTCGCCGTCGCGAGATGCTTGCAGAGATGCCACCGCTGCCACCAGTAAAGTTTGGGATCTTTACCCGCGATCCGATGATCGCGATTAAGCCAGAGGCTGGCCAGCAGGCTTGTGAAGATTCGGCACCCGTGGTGCCCCGTCAGCGACGGTCGTGGTGGCGATTTGCAGGCAGAGGCTTGGAGATAACGGAGAATTAAAGCAGTTTATGTACAGATGGTTACCAAAACAACATATTTACAACGTATTTACAAGCTCTGAGCGTCTAAATTGGACATCGTCCAGACCTCGGGAGATCCGAGTACTGCCTCGCAGTAACTCCGCCCTGCTCGGACTGCTCTACTTCCCATGGTCGGGCCTCTTTTCCTCCTCCTGAGCACCCCTTTTCCCACTGCGGTCACGTGGTCCCGCCGACTCTGGCACGCCAGTTGCCAGAATCCATGCAGCCGCACCCGCGGGGAAAGCGCTCCAACGAAGGGATGACGTACAGTGTTCTAGATGAGGTAACCTCCCGAGTTCTATTCGCGGTAGCACGCACTCGAGGGGGGGGGGGGGGCGTTCGGAAAACGACGCCGGCACGCCAGCACCGACTGTCTTCCCTCGGCGCCAACTTCCCCCCCCGTGACAGGCGTCGGTAACCCCCACGCCGTCCCTCTGTTTGCGTGGGACACGGTGCCGGCATACTGGCGCCAACGGCCCTCCCCAACTCTGGTTTTTCCCGAACCTTACAAGGACCATCATGCGATCTTGGAAACGTGGGTTAGGAATTCAATTTTCTCGCAGTCGAAGCTTTTCTCAAATGCGCAATTCCTCAAATCAACGTTGTGTGTTGTGCAGAAGGTCGCTTTTAGTCCGCCGGCACGAAATGTTTTGATGAAGCGCCCATAGGAAGTGTACTGCTTCAAAATTGTTTTTGGTGCCATCGGTAGAACGCATTCGTATACTTTAGTTCATTTTCCATTGGGCAAGCATAGACGCGTGAGGACAATGCGGTCGGTAGTTTTAGATTAGAATGCTCAGAGGTCAAACTGCTCGCGTATGCTGACGATCTTGTGCTATATGTAGTGCTTCTTTGAAACCGTAGAAGAGTTGGGCTTTCTAAATGAAGTTACAGGAAGGCACATAAAATGGGTAAGAGTGTCTGGGGTTCTGGCAAGAAACGTATCCATCAAGCCTGGTTTTTGGCCAAGGTTAAATGGTCAAAAACACCGGTAAAGTACCATGGAGTATACCGTCGGAGTCATCCAAACGTAATGGTGACTATTGGAAGCAGAAAGCAAAAGAATTAAGCGAGAAAGTGAACAAGCGGAGGGCAAATTACGTGTCCGTCTTTGCGAGAGCTTCCATATGTAAAAGATTTTTTTTGTGCGTGTAAAGTATGGTATATTATGAAACTAACGTACAGTCGCCAAAATCGTTAACTACACCTTGCGCAGAGGTGAATTTTCTCTGTGTCAGCACCCTGTGATGGAACGAAGTGGCAAAAATTTGTTTTGTGGACTAGTGCTTTGTGGGCATGCTCTTGCCCTCACAGTATTTGGAACCTAATTCAGTCATATTGCGAAGACACACAGAAAAAAAAGTGGTGCTCGTGCACGCAAGTTGAAGATTAAGCGACTGTAGCATCCAAAAGTCAATGTGCAGAATCTGCATAGAATGTTGGCGGCCTTTGTGTGGCGGTCCAAACCGGAATGGTAGAGGCGTACCAATTTGTTTAGAAGGGTAAAATATGGAGGGCTTGAGCTGGCACAAACTGTTGGTCAACGAGTTAGAAACAGATTTTTAATACGAAAGCTTTAGACTCCTCATCAAGCGCGAAAACTGACCGTCGGCGGCGTCAACAAGAGTAATGCAAAAATCATCATCGCGTGATGACGTCACCATATGACGTCATCACGGCGTCACAGATTCCAAAAATTTGTGAACTCATCACGTCACGACGTCATCGCATGACATCATTTGGTCAAAGATGGGCCGATCACGGAGGCAGTTAGAAACCATATCAGATGCAGAAAACTTGCAAAGCCTCCGATCCTGGAGGCAGTGCAAGACCACGTAAGGTGCAGACAGCTTTCGGGCGCGCGGGGGGAGGGGGGGGTGTCATTGGGTATGATCAATACACCGACCGAGATGGAAAAGAAGAAGATGGCTTTCGCCTTCCAGTCGTCCTACGCGAATGCACAAGGGACCCCGTGAGTTTTAAGTGAGGCAAGTGGCCCCGTCCTGCTAACAGTGCTCTAAACAATACTAGGTCGACCGTTACCTGAGTGTGATGTGAGCACTCAAGTGGTGACAGGTACAGTTGAAGGTTGTATGAAAGAAGTCGTCGCAAGTATGCTTTCTGTCGTGTTCACTTTTCTACCGCCTACATTTTTCCGATGGAAAGAAGAAACTTTATAAGGCTGTATGTCATGTGTTGCCCATGCAAATGTAGAGGGCACCATATTGTCACGTGGTCGTGACGTCGATGAAGACAATAGTCAGCACGTCCGAGATGAAACTGTTTATTTGGCCGAACTTGTGGCCGAGAAATTCAGAACTAGAACTACAGCAATACACGCTGTACAATGATAGCGGCGAACAGGGCGTCGTCCGTCGATCAACTGACAAGCGGTCAAGCGCGTCGGCTTTTATACAGGCGCTATGGAACTTTCCGGCAATATCGCTGGTGGCGGCGTTCTCTCTCGACAAAGCTGGAACATTCGCGTGCGGCGCGCAATCTTAACAAAACGATCTACTAAAATCGTGAAGCTTCTCGAACACTGCTTCGCGGCCAGCGTCGAGCGTTGATAACCGTCCTTGCTGGTCAAACTCGAACACATCAAAATAAAAGAAGAAGCGGGCGTGGCATTGCCCCCCTCAGAAAAAGCATCGTCCCGATGCTTGCAACAGAACATGGAAAGGAAAAAAAAGCAAGTGCATACACAAATATAGTACAATAACAAAGGGAAAAGTAGAGTCCCCAGGTTCGCTAACGCGCAAAAAACGGCTTAAGGCGCACGAAATGGACGACTTCAGGTCGTGCGCGGCGTCGCTGGGAGTTCGTAATGCCGTCCGGGACGACCTCGTAGTCAAGAGCGCCGTGACGTCGAAGCACCTTGTATGGGCCGAAGTATCACCGAAGAAGTTTTTCACTGAGCCCACGTCGGCGTATCGGCGTCCAGACCCACACACGGTCACCGGGTTGGTACTCCATGTGTCGTCGTCGAAAATTATAGTGACGGCTGTCGACCCTCTGCTGGTTCTTGATGCGCAGGCGGGCGAGCTGTCGAGCTTCTTCGGCGCGTTGCAAATAGGCGGCAACGTCGAGATCGTCTTCGTCGGTGGCGGTTGGTAGCATTGCGTCGAGCGTCGTTGCCGGGCTCCTTCCGTAGACCAGCTTGTACGGCGTCATTTGCGTCGTTTCTTGCATGGCCGTGTTGTATGCGAAGGTCACATACGGAAGGATGGCATCCCACAACTTGTGTTCGACGTCGACATACATAGCCAGCATGTCGGCGATGGTCTTGTTTAGCCGCTCGGTGAGGCCATTGGTCTGTGGGTGGTAGTTCATGCCCTCGGCTCCGACGACTTGCGCGAAACGATCCGAGCCATCGTGCGAGAGGAGCTGCGAAAGCTCGCACCTTTTGCACAGCCTGAAGTGACGTCGATTGCGGACGTTGTACGCGAGGAAATCCAAGATCCAAGAGGAAATCCAAATCCAAGAGTCACTGGGTATTCCTCAGCCGGCACCGCCGCAGCTGCAAGCAATGAGCTATGCTGCTGCAGCCCGACGCAACGCCCCCCTTCCTCGCCCACGTCAAGACGCCGCGCCGCACCAGCAGTTCCGCCGCCAAGCACCACCGCCGCCACCACCGACGTCATACCGCCCGCCAGCCGGCCAGCGATACACCAAAACGGTGAGTTGGGCTAGTTGGTGAACATTCATGTTGAAGCACAAAGCTTATAAGCGCACATAAAACGAGGACCGAAGATATAAGAACTTGACAGGACAGCGCTTGACAGGTCAGCGATACACGCCGAGGAAAACCGACGTTTGGCGCGCCCCCGATCATCGTCCACTCTGCTACCACTGCGGTGAAGCCGGCCACACCTACCGCCGCTGCCATTATCGACAGATGGGACTGCGTGGGTTCGCCGTCGACGCGCCGCGTCCACAGCAGGGTGAACGACCACGTGACATCGCCGACTATCTGGCAGGAGCGCAGTGGACCCCCCGAGGACCTTCCCGATCGCCGTCGCCAGGCCGCTACGCCTCTCCCCAACGCCGACCATACACTGGCCCAACCCGGGGCCGGTCACCTAGCCCGCATCCGGAAAACTAAGGGCAGCAACCGATGGAGGTGCGGTTGCTGTACGACGAAATACCGAAGACCCTCCGCCGCCGACGCCGCCGCCACGACGAAGGCTTCAGGACACGACGCGAACCCCTGACGACGAAACCTCGCGGACCGAAGTAGCCCTGACGACGCAACGTGGAAGCAGCGGAACAAACCGACGTAGCCGTGACCCGACGCCACGACCTAACTGCAACGCAAGACGACGAACTAGCGACCTCGACGTTCTTATCGACGGCCACAGCGTCACAGCCCTCGTCGACACCGCAGCCGACTATTCTGTCATCAGTGGACCGTTCGCCACGAAGCTGAAGAAAGTTAGGACAGCCTGGGAAGGCCCCGAAATCCGGACAGCTGGAGGTCACCTCGTAACGCCGGAGGGAATCTGCACAGCGAGACTCACCATTAACAACCGGATTTATCCCGCGAACTTCGTAATCCTGCCGCGTTGCTCGAGAGATGTCATCCTTGGTATGGACTTCTTAGGCCTTCATGGTGCAATCATCGACCTGAGGTCTAAGTCAATAACACTGTCCGCGGAAAAGGCACTACCGCCGCACACTCCGCCAAGAAAGCACGCCTTGAATGTGCTGGAAGACCAGGTCACCATTCCCCCTCGCTCCAGCGTCATCATTTCCGTCGGCACTCAGAAATCAGCAGACCTGGAAGGCGTTGTTGAAGGCGACCAGCACCACTTGATTAACCGCAAGATTTGCGTCGCAAGAGGAGTAGCAGAGCTGCGGGCAGAGAAAGCAACAGTTATGCTCACGAATTTCAGCAACGAGTACAAGCACGTGAGCAAAGGCACGACGGTCGCCTACATAGAAGAAATCGTAGAAGCCAGCAATGCTTTCGGCCTCACCGATTCTCCCGAGCCTACTCCGACGAATAAAGCGCCGAAACCAGCTTTCGACATCAATCCCAGCCTTCAGAAGCACAAACAAGAACAGCTCAAAGCCCTGCTCTTGCAATACAAGGACAGCTTTTCGTCGTCGTCAAGAATTAGGCAGACTCCCGTGGCAAAACATCGCATCATAACAGAGGAAAGCGCCAGACCACTCCGTCAGAGCCCGTACAGAGTTTCGACGCGAGAACGCGAGGCCGTGAAGACACAGGTCGATGAAATGCTACGCGACGACATCATCCAGCCGTCGAAGAGTCCGTGGGCATCCCCGGTGGTGCTAGTGAAGAAGAAGCGGGCGTGGCAATATAACGCAGGCCTGGTACATAAAGAATGTACGTAAACGAGATAAAAAATGCATGCAGATTCAACAGCAAAACTACTCAAAGGAGTACTTCCATTCCGAACCCTTTTAGAGGAGCAAGACATTTTAATACCATAGGGCTCCGACTGCTTAATATCCTGAAACCATTGAAGATCATCTATACTCTTCGGAGGGGGTATACATAGTCAATCCAAAAGAGGTTGCATTAAAAGAGGTTGCAGAAGACAATCCCAAAAGAGGTTGCATTAGACCCGCATGTCGTCAGGTACTTAGTAATGAACAATAAAGACGGATTACCATTCCACCTAATCATGATGATTGGCTTGCACAGAATATGGCGTTTGCGAATGGTTGGATTCTACTGTGACCCAGGTAGCATTACAACAAGACTATTTTCGGGAATGTAAAACGCGTTTCATCGAAGTGAGGAAACGAAAGAATGTGTTCCTTTGTTGTTGGCTAGGGTTGAACCGCCGGTTACATTCAAAGAATTTTAAATGGCGATAATACGCACGCAGTGATTGGCGGCAGACGTGTGCTAGCAATTTGCGTGGTGTCGTGTAATATAATTATGTTGTCCCCGCTTGTATGACGTACAACCGGAAATAAAGGCAAAGAAAGGACGCGTGGCCTTGTGGTCAGGGCACTCGCTTTCGGACCGAGGGAACCCTGGGTCAAACACCAACCTTGAAAAAAAATATTCAGAGTTAGTTATTACATCTTTGGTGTGTGCCAGCTGCGGGTGAGGAGGTTTTTGGGATGAGTGTGTCAGGCTTTTATACGCGGCCGTGGGTTTTTGAAACATCGCCATCACCAGCATAAGTCAATACAAACTTCACTTGCCAAAGTAACAATAACTTTTCAGTATATTGACTCTATGTATAAAGAGAGTTGTGCACAACGAAATGGAAAGACAAATCATCCGGCATGACTGTCTACGCGCCAGTCCAAAACGGTCATTTCTGGAATGTGTTTTGTAAAATACCTAAAAACCCACCTCCAGAGGCTTCGCCATTCGTTTTCTCCGTTATGGTGCGCTGAATTAGGACGTGACATCGGCGGCCCACATATGAAGTATCCTATGGGTGCATAAGAGAAAAAATGTATATGACATTTGGAGCAGATATGGGTGACTGATCCAATTGTAAATAAATTAGTAGCCACTATGTGCCCTCATAGTTCCAGCTAACGTTAATAGTGCCAATTGTTGCTCCACAAATTAAAAAAAACAAACTTGATTGATCTTTCCATCATAGGAATCGGTATAACACTAAAGTAAAACGTGCCTTTACAGAAGTAGTTGAATGTTTACTGTACATTGATATAAGAGAGCTTGCACAATATCTGTTGGTGTTTAGTAGCTATGTATAGCGCCGTTTAACGTGGATGCACCCACGTTCACGCTGGATGGCACGTCTCCATCCCCACGATTAAAGTCCATGATAAATGAATAAACAAACCTTTGTGTTTGCTGTAGCAGTTAATCGTGAGAGCTAATCAGAGAAAGCGGTGTGAAAGCCAGAGAAGCATCCCTGATTTGACGCCGGACGTTGTGTTAAGGTCGCCATCCCGCGGCATGTTAAAGAGTTATTGAACACCACGGCGATGGTAGAAGGAAACACAACGCGCGCCTGTATCTTCCCTCTAGCCCGGGTGCAATTTTTCTCGGGGTGATCGTATGCGGTGAACGCAGTGTTATAGCCAGGCGAGGCAGGCGCGCATCGCAAAGCTATTTTCAATATGGATGTATGCTCGAGGCCGAGGCTTGGGCTAAGCTCGCCACTTCGCGGTGTGTTAAGGTGTTGGCAAAATTGCACTTCTCCTATTGGAAACGTGCCGTATGGGACGGACGCGTAGCAACGACACGTTGCAGAACCGCGGAGGCCACAGTCATGATGCATTACCTCACTTTACCGCTCCCAGACGGCGACAGCCCACCGCTGACCAAGAGCACTGTGAGAAGAAAGTGTGAGATACAAAAAGCGCGTTTGTATAGCTTCCAGAATGCGTGACCGTGGCGCAGTGGACAGCGTGCCCGGCGTCTGTCGTCGCAGACCGAGAGGTCGTGGGTTCGACTACCGTTGATGAAAGCTTTTTTAATTAAAAGTTTTTTCTTTGCCGTATGATCATTTGCATTTACGACCTTATTTCCGTGACGGAAATACGTCACGGAAGTCTTCGTGAACCCCGGCACAATACACTTTCATGTTAAAAGAACTAATTTATCACGTAGTGCTATCGAGTAGAAAGTGCTGCAATGAGGGTTCAAATTATCCAGAGACATACAAAGCCTACTACCGTCGCTGGGACCCCTAGAGCAAACCATAACAAAAACCTAAACATGTATGGACCAAGTACAGCTAGTGTAAAGTGTGCTTTGCAATCAATTTTTTCCCGAAAATTAAGTTGCAGTCTCCGTTATGAAACATGATGTATCGGTCTCCGTATATATTATAAAATCAATTCAGGGTGTGTGCGTTTCAAAGTTTCAGTTACGGTATAAGCTAAGGTCAAATACTGGGTATAAGCGTTTTCTGTGTGTGTTTTCTAATAACTGCGCCTGAAGCATCTTGGCTAGTCGATTTAGTTTTCTTCTGTGAAAGCGTGGGATCCATTTGTCGTACACTTCAGTCGTACACTTCAGCTGTTTCGATCCGCAAACTCTCGATGTGCTGGAGTAGGAGTCATATTTCTGTTGATTAGCACGTTTGGCTTTCTCCACATTTAAAGCAATTCTTTACAATACAAATACTTTGCGCTATCTGTCTATTTGCCTATAGTTTCAATCGTCGCTCCCCATGAAAAAGAATTAAATTACAGTGTAGCGTATACGGATGCGGGAGCTAGTAATTTTTTGAGCCGTATTCCCGGGTGCATCCTCTGTGCTACGATAATTCTGTCACCTACCGGATGATCGGTGCCGCCGCTCTGACACAGGAAGAGGGATGTCGACCGCGTACTTCTTCCGTTGCAAGCGTATCTCGATGAGCGCCACGGATATCCGCAGTGTCGTCGAGTTCATGCCTCCTCCGAACGAAACGAATTCAGGTAATCACGAAAAGGTCGATACCGTGAATGAAAATACTTGAGAACGGAAACAGTGGGGCATGTTAAATTGCATCCACTGTTTAGCGCACGCTGTACAATGAGCAATTCACTGTTCCTTAGTTGGTCGAGATTTGAAATGGTAGCACTAGCGAATTGCAGAAAAACCGATTTATATATCTTAAGCCCTTTAGAAGACAGCAGCTGGTTGTCCGTGGCTAAGGAATGCATGCTATATATCTGGCTACGCAATTATTATAGATCTAAAAATATATAACTCGTGATTTGTAATTTGTAACCCCTGATTTACTGCTTGGCTACATAAGTAGCCAACGTTATTTTGTGAAAGTCTGATCATGTTATTTCTCCAATTCCACGCAGCCAATAGGATATCCTAGCGAAGCAGAGTGCGCGATTACATGCAAGCCATTGACTGAACTCGAAATTTGCGCAACATTAAAATGTCGCCTCTTTCCTAGCTCTGACGGGTTTTATCGCATCCATGGCGTGAACGGTGTAGCCACATATTCGTAACTAATGCACCTGCAATATCTTTCGTGATATTGAAAGCGTGACCATGTACAGAGGCATTTATGAGTAGTCGAGTCTATTCTGGAACTAACGCGAGCTCCAGCGATAACGCTGGAGCTCGCGTTAATATTCGGTTGTGTGTGTAAAAAGACGATGCGCTTCAATAACGATGAGATTCGACCAGCGACGTCTAGCTGTGCACGCCATTCTTGTTGTACAGTGCGTGTTCATGATTTTCTATGCACAAGTTCGCCGAATAAAGAGTTTCGTCTATATTATTCTGACTGCTGCCTTCTACGCCTTCACAATCATGTGACAATATAGTAAAAGGTAAACAATTTATTCATGACTCTACACATCTGATTGTGGTTATCACTTGTTATCTTAATTGTGTAGAGGTGTTTTAACAGTTGTCTGTTGTTTTTCCTGTTTATTATAGCGTCTCTTCTTGAGGTTCTGTTTGCCGGCATGCTGCGTTGGCGCTTTTATTCTTGCTGCTGTAATACCCGTATGTATGAACTAATAGCAGGAGGATCGCCTGTAAGCTTCCCTCTTTGGAAACCCCACATGTTCAACAATGCAAGTAAGCCCATTTGTGTGCATATTCTAAAAAATACCACACTTCAGCTGGCTAAATGAAAAACTAAATTTCTATTATCTAGGTATTGCCGTTTCTATCAACAATGAGCACTTCAGTGTGGTATCCATTGTCGCTCACGAACAGGTCACCGTACAACTTCTGTAGCTAAGAAACACTACCATATAAAATCCAGAGTTGTGATTTCCGGGATGCAGCACCTTCGATTGCACCTGTAAAGAAACGTGCTCTCATTGACATGGCAGAAAGTGAATATTCGTTCTTGACAGCGACATTCAATGGTGCTTTTTTTGTCGTTGGTGTCACGTTTTTGAAAACGTGGAGTCCCTTGAGCTTTTTGTTGAAGAGTGCAGCGCAATATCGCAATCAGGCCCCGTTCGCATCGCCTACGACAGGAGTATCATGCTCACCTCAAGCAGCGGGCCGCAGTCACACAATTTAGTCTCGCAAGGGCCGCGTCAGCGAAATAGGTAGGAGCAGGAGGGGGGAGGGGCGTAGTTGATACTAATCGTCATCAAAGAAAGCCTTTCCCGTATCTCATATACGGGTCATTTCTGAAGGTGCTTTGGCGACAGGATTCCAACAACATCTCAATACGTATCTCCAAAAATGACGAAAATGATGCACGCCGATTCTGAAAGCTTGTTTT
Organism: Rhipicephalus sanguineus; assembly: GCF_013339695.2. Classification (NCBI taxonomy): domain Eukaryota; kingdom Metazoa; phylum Arthropoda; class Arachnida; order Ixodida; family Ixodidae; genus Rhipicephalus; species Rhipicephalus sanguineus. Next base: position 156,662,575 of record NC_051179.1, read on the forward strand.
TGTGAAACGGTTACGTATCAACACGTGGTGACCACATGGGGTGCCTCACAAAAACAATGCTTTAGACCAGTCATGTCTGTGTAGCTCACAAACACAGTTAATGAGAAAATAAAAAAAAAACATATGTGGCGAATACAGGCATGTGCTTGCCGCGGGGCGAGTTTTTGAGACCCCTGTCGTAGAATTCTTGCTGCAGGTACAGTCGCGAAGTGTCCACTACGCTGTAATTCCTTTCACTAATTGGCTAAGTGCCCACAGAGTGTCCGTAAGGCAACACGCTCAGCTGCGCACCTGCACGTTTTGTTGATGTTCTCTGATAATGATGATTGATTATGTCAGAACATTTTGTAGTGGGTGCGCCTTGAAACGAATTGCCCTTTGCGCAATATACATGTTTTGACGCCAGGTACAATTCTACGCTTCTTCCACGCAATATCACATGCGTTAATGGAGACGCCTCGCACTGCAATACATTCGTATGAGACTTTTTTTTTTTTTTCGGAAACAGTTTCAAGCAATGGCGATGCTCTGTTGTACGACACATGCTACCCACGCATAAGGGTTCGGTTCTTAATCGGACCGGAGATGTTGCTTTGTTGATTTATTAGCATCTTTCTCAAATTTTCAGCCACGGACAACGGCGATTTTTCGCTGATTGCCAACGACGCCGACCACGGACGCCGACACCAGCGCCGACGACAACATCAGAGTTTATGCGAAACGAGCTCTTTAACGCTGTCGCTTTAATATTTGTATGAAGTGGCGGATTCCCATATGTTACGTTTTTACAGCTGTGGGTGGAATTACGGAGTTTAGCGCCTCTTGAAGTTTATGTTTGTGCGCGGCTGATAAATGTGGTTTCCTGTAACAGCCGTCAAACCGCGGCAAGGAATCTCACGTTTCCCGGTAACACCGCTCTCTCGCCGTAACGCAAGCAAAAATCGCAAATACGTGAGACCAATTCCCCATGACGCACCCTCTTTTCAAGGCTGTTTAACGCATCCCTGGCCAACTTAATAAGGTTTTTCTCCACCGCTGCTGTTGAATTCAGGGGACGCTGCGCCTGTGAAGATTCATATAGTGTGACGCGTTTCCCAAGAAAAGATGAATTAAAATAGCTACTAACATGGCAGCTTTTTGATCCAAAAAACATTCAATATGCTAAGAACTTCGCAGCCATAAAATCAGATCAGCTCACGCAAGACACATGTAAAAGAAAGGAGAACTTTTCGATAAGGCCTTCACCATTTAGAGGATATATATATATATATATATATATATATATATATATATATATATATATATATATATATATATATATATTGTGAGCGCAGTCACTGATTCTTCTTTGTCAACTGGACAAATCATCATCATTTGTACAATTTCCTCATCTGTAGATATCATCATCAGTGTGTGTCAGCTCGAGCTCGACTCGAATAAAGCGGTTCCTTATAAGTGGTGGATGGTGCTTTTCCGTCCCCCAGTCCTCTCGCTCAATCTCGCTGGAGCTCCGCTCGGGTCGTCGTGTACTACCACCTGCCATGGCCGCTCACGAAAATCCTGGTACGTCCGACGCCACCGGCCCACTACAGCCTCCGCCTTCAGCCTCCGCTCTGGCCAATAACAGCCGCCAGCGTGATCCGCCGGTCTTCTCTGGTCTACGAGGGGATGACGTCGAAGACTGGCTACAAAACTTCGACCTTGTCAGCGACTTGAACAGGTGGGACAACCCACAGAAGTTGCGAAACGTCCCCTTCTACCTTTGTGATGTCGCCAAAACCTGGTTCTGGAACCATCAACCAGATCTTCCCGACTGGGACACGTTCACGCAGCAGCTTCGTCAGATTTTCGGTGCCCCCACAGTTCGTGCTGAGGCAGCGAAGAAGAAGCTGGCTGAACGCATTCAACTGCCCGGTGAATCGTACACCTCGTACATTGAGGATGTCCTTGCACTGTGCAAGCGTGTCAACTCCGCCATGTCCCAGACCGATCACATACGCCATATTATTAAAGGCATAAACACCGTCGCCTTTAACGCCCTTGCTATGCAAAATCCTGCCACCACTCAGGACGTCATCACCATTTGCCAGCGACTTGACGAACTCCAGTCTCTTCGCCTATGCTACGACACCTCGGACGTTCGTCTTCCTGCGGCCCTGGACTTACGTTCGCTGATCCGTGACATCGTTCGTGAAGAGCTTCATGGGCGTTGCTCTTCCTGCGCTCCGCAATCTCCTCTACCTTCAGCTCCAACCAACTTGCGGGACATCATTAAGCAAGAGATAGCGGCCGCATCACGTCTACCGTGTTCCGACGGTCCCTGCGCGCGTCAGGTGCCAACGTACGCCGATGTTGCGGCGCTCTCTGCAGCCACCCCCGTCCCTGCGCCTACACCAGGAGACCATGCACCTATGGCTTCGTTGTCACAACCGATGCGTCTACAGCCTTATTATACCGCACAACGACCTCCTCGACCCATCTGTTATTACTGTGGCTACCGAGGACACATCTCTCGGTTTTGCAGACGGCGCCAACAGGACGAGCAACGTGGCTACGCTCCCGAGGAACGCACGGGCGTCCGTCCACCCGCGAGCTACCAACGAACGCCTTACCGCTCTTCCTTCCGCCGTTCACCCTCTCCTCCTTACAGTGTTGACAGGTCTGGGAATTCTCGTGAGTCTCGCCGCCGGTCACCATCTCCACGCCGCCGTTCAGTGTCGCCTCTGCGACCCGCCTCCCAATTCTCAAACGCCCACTCGGAAAACTCCCCGATGCAGTTTTAGGAGGAGAAACTGCATCCGCCGGACAGCTAACAATTCCTCCAGAGCGACCATCGAACTTATTAGTAGTGTTCGTAGAAGGTGTACGTGTCGAAGCTCTTGTGGATACTGGCGCTGCTATTTCGATTATTCGCGCTGACTTTTGTTCTCGCCTCAGAAAAGTGGCCACGCCTTATTGCGGCCCATCTCTCCGTGCAGCGACGAACGCCATCATACGCCCACTGGCACAGTGTACGGTTCGTGTTTGCATAGATGGTATTCGTCATCATATAGTATTTGCTGTTTTGCGTGAGTGCACCCACGCACTAATTTTGGGGTGGGACTTCTTGTGTTCTGCATCCGCTTCTATATCTTGTCGTCAGCGCCTCCTACAGCTCAATGCCACTGACTCTTCTTTGTCTGAACACGAGGGGCGCATTCGCCTCGTCACCACCTCAGATTATGTGCTTTGGCCATCTAGAGAAGAAATAATCAGCGTTAATTCCAACAACATTGTGGATGGTGACGTGCTCGTGCTACCTTACGGTCATACCCTACATCGAGGCATTCTAATTGTTCCAGGGCTTATTCGCTTCTCTCACGGGTCTGCCTTGCTTACTGCACTAAATCAAACCCCCGAACCCTTAATGCTGCCCTGTGGATCAACAGTCACTTGCGCGGTTGACCTTCATCCCGTTGCAGTTGTTGCCCTTCCGCGTCAAGAAGAACTACCGGAGTCAAGCTCGCCGCCACTGAACCCTTCTACACCTTTGTCGACCACCATAAGCCCTGACCTGACAGCAGCCCAGAGTCAAGATTTACTCACCTTATTGAACCGTCATCGTTCTCTGTTCGACATTAATTCACCCGCCCTTGGTATGACCACTGCCGCTACTCACCGCATTCAGACTGACGGTTCTCGTATTATTCACCGGCGCCCGTATCGCGTGTCTCTGGCAGAGCGCAAGATCATCGAGGAAAACGTCTCAGACATGCTTCGACGGAATATCATACGTCCTTCCTCGAGCCCCTGGTCGTCCCCAGTTGTTTTAGTGCAAAAGAAAGATGGAACAGTACGTTTTTTGCGTCGATTACCGTGCGCTGAACAAGATAACGCGCAAAGATGTTTACCCCCTGCCACGGATCGACGACGCACTGGATTCGTTGCATGGTGCCGAGTATTTTTCTAGCCTTGATCTGCGATCGGGCTACTGGCAAATACCGATGTCCGAATCTGACAAAGAGAAGACCGCTTTTTCCACCCCAGATGGGCTGTATGAATTTAATGTAATGCCTTTCGGACTTTGTAATGCGCCCGCTACCTTCGAACGCATGATCGACAGCGTACTGCGCGGTTTGAAGTGGAAAACCTGCTTATGTTATCTCGACGACATAGTAGTGTTTTCGTCCACGTTCCCGCAACATCTGCAACGTCTCGAAGAAGTCCTAGCCTGCCTTGCAAAAGCTGGCCTGCAGCTGAATACAAAAAAATGTAGCTTCGCCAGCAAGACCATCAAGGTTCTCGGGCACTTAGTCAGCAAAGAAGGGATTCGGCCGGATCCTGAGAAGCTTGCTGCTGTCCTTGAGTTTCCCCGTCCGCTGCGTCAGAAGGACCTGCGCAGTTTTCTCGGCTTGGCATCGTACTTCCGGCGCTTCATACGCGACTTCGCAGAGCTTGCGTCTCCGCTCCATCAACTGCTCGCAAGTAACGCGCCCTTCGTTTGGTGCGAAAGCTGTGAAAGGGCTTTCTTGGCGTTGAAGCAAGCCCTGACATCCGACCCAGTACTGTGCCACTTCGATCCAGGCGCACCAACCATCCTCCACACTGACGCTAGCGGTCGTGGTCTCGGTGCCGTTCTCCTGCAACGGGACACCAACGCACGCGAACGAGTCGTCGCTTACGCCAGTCGTGCTCTGACTACTGCAGAAAAGAATTACACCATAACAGAGCAAGAGTGCCTTGCTGTTGTTTGGGCAGTACAAAAATTTCGCCCATATCTCCATGGCCGCCACTTTACAGTCGTTACCGACCATAACGCACTGTGCTGGCTATCGTCCCTAAAGAACTTATCGGGTCGCCTTGGTCGCTGGGTGCTTCGCTTGCAAGAGTACGATTTCGATGTAGCCTACAGACCTGGAAAGAAGCACCAAGACGCTGATGCTCTCTCTCGCTGCCCTCTTCCCAGCCGTGATAACTCACCATCGCCATCTTCCACCGAGACTGCTCTGCCCATCTCAGCGCTCAGTTGGCTAAGATCCGGCAGCCCATCTGTCCTTGTGTCGCATCAACGCGTCGACCCTTACTGCAGCTCTATTCTAGCACGCATGGAAGGTACTTCTACTCCACCGAACGCCCGACTGCGTCGACAACTTGACCAATTCAAGATACACAGTGGTGCTTTACATCGCTACGTTTATCACGTCGATGGAAACAAATGAGTCCCAGTTATACCACGTTCTCTACAACGTGAGATTCTTCATACATTCTATGATGATCCCACCGCCGGTCATCTCGGCTACCACAAAACGTACGAGAAAATACGAAGTCGCTGCACCTGGCCTGGCCTTTCTTCAGCCGTTGCCAAATATGTTGCATCGTGCGTCCACTGTCAAAGCCGCAAGCGACCCACCGCAGCTCCTTCTGGTCTCCTGCAACCTCTTCCTTGTCCCGCTTTGCCTTTCGAAGTCGTCGGGATAGACTTGTACGGCCCCCTTCCCGTGACCTCCAATGGCAATCGTTGGATTGTGACGGCTGTTGACCATCTAACCCGCTACGCGGAAACAGCATCGCTACAAGCTGGGACTGCCGCTGAAGTCGCCGATTTTTTTCTCCGAAACATATTTTTACGCCATGGAGCTCCACGCGTGCTGCTCAGTGACCGCGGCACAGTCTTCCTTTCTTCTGTTGTTGCTGAGGTTCTGCGCGCCGCCAACACCATTCACAAGACCACTTCTACTTACCACCCGCAAACCAACGGCTTGACAGAACGCTTTCATCGCACCCTCTCGGACATGATCGCCATGTACATCAACCCCGACTACACGAACTGGGATTCAATTCTGCCGTTCGTGACGTTCGCCTATAATACGGCTACGCAACGCACCACCGGCTTTGCTCCCTTTTTCCTGGTCCATGGCCGTTCACCGAGTTTCGCTCTGGACGTCTCGTTTCTTTCGGCTCCTGCAACCTCAGCAAGTCCTTTATGCGAACAATTTCTGTCTCGCCTTGCACACTGCCGTCACCTGGCCCGAATTAACACCGGCATCTCCCAGGAAGCTCGGAAGTCTCGCTACGACTCGACTCACCGTGCTGTCGCCTTCACCCCTGGCGACGAAGTTCTCTCTGGACTCCGGCGCGCGTTCCCGGCTTATGCGAAAAATTCATGAGTCGCTTTATTGGACCTTACACGGTCATTGAGCAAACATCGCCCGTTAATTACCGTGTCTCACCGCTTAGACCTCCTTCCTATCACCGTTGCCGTGGGACAGAAATCGTGCATGTTTCTCGGTTGAAGCCGTATACACGACGTACCTCTTAATACTGTCGCGCGGCCAGGCGGCCGCTTCCAGCGCGAGAGGGAATTAGTGTGAGCGCAGTCACTGATTCTTCTTTGTCAACTGGACAAATCATCATCATTTGTACAACTTCCTCATCTGTAGATATCATCATCAGTGTGTGAGCTCGAGCTCGACTCGAATAAAGCGGTTCCTTATAATATATATATATATATATATATATATATATATATATATATATATATATATATATATATATATATATATATATATATATATATATATATATATATATATATGACGATGATGATGAAGAAAAGTCGCACAATTTAGCCCATATCCAAGTTCTTCTAGGATGACTGCAGAAGAAACGATATGTCTGTTGAGTTCGATGATCATTGCTAGAACGAGCGTCTCCTCACATTTCAAAGTTTACGTAAACTTGTATTTGGGGTACCATCATGCCAGCATCTTTTTTGCTAATCAACGGTTAGGTTGGGGCTATATTTTAAAACGATAGCCTTAAAGAGCTCGATTGGAAGAAATTCCGGCGTCGGCGTCGCTGTCAGCGGCGGTTTTGAGCGAAAGATCGAGAAAGATGCAACAATGCAAAAAACCTCGGTTCGCGTGTGAATAAACCCAGGCCTTCTGCGTGGCAAGGAGGTCTTCCACACAGCGCCACGTCATTCCTTGAAACTTGTGGGGGTTCGTTGCCTACTTCAAAAAGAAGGCGCTCGTAGACGGCGGGGAAACGCAATTACATTTATTACTCCAAACTTTAACGACGTTACGGCGGCGCGAAAACAATAAAAGAACTTCCAAGAGTCGTTCCCACGAACCACTTCTGCGCCGGTGCCGCTATCCCTGGCCCCAACGGAACACACGACGCGCGCTCAAGCACTCCTGACAAACGTTCGCCGACGACTTCCCCCGGGCCGCTCTCTCGGCTGGCTTACGAAGCATTCGCACATGAAGGCACATGCGCAGCGGCGTCCGTCGCAGCTTGTCATCACCGCCGCTGTGGACGAGGGAAGGGGTTGTTATTCGTGATCCCCACGAACTGCTTCGGAAAAAAACTATTATATGAATGTCATGTAGTGTAAGGAGTCTTCCTAACGCATGTAATATTGAGTAGCCGAAGCGTAGAATCGCGCCAGCCTTCAAAATATGCGAATTGTGCAACGATTGGGTGTTTTAATGGCCCACACATTACAAAGCGCTCAGGTATAATTACACGTCATTGTCAGCAACGGCATCAAGGAAGTGTGCAGCTGCGCATGTGCGCGGAACATCTTTCGGACGCGAAGTGGGTATTTCTATTTTTTTGGGGGAGGGGGAGGTTACGTCCCAAAACTACGCTATGATTATGAGAGACGCCGTAGTGGAGGGCTCCGGAAATTTCGAGCACCTGGTTCCTTTAATGTGCACCTAAATATAAGCACACGGGCCTCAAGCATTTTCACCTCCGTCGAAAATGCGGCCGCCGCCGCCGGGATTCGATCCCGCGACCTTCGGATCAGCAGTTCAGAAGTGGATACTTCGCCAATTCGCAAAAGAAAGAATGACGGCGTAGTGGGCACTTCCCAACTGCACTTGCAGTACGCATTCTAGGATAGTTTATTGTATGAGGCCAAGTGTCGGAAAAAAAATGAAAAGCGATATGCATTCGAGATTATTAATCTACGTTATGAAGCACACTTTTTAGGCACATGTGAGCATTATAAAGCAGGTCCTATTGTTTGCCATTTTTTATAATTAAGAATTTCATTAATAGTGGGCCTTACGCGAACACTTTTAACTGAAATTCCTCTAAAAAAAAAACTTAGTTTTTTGTAGGGACATTACAGAAGCTATGGCCAATGCAATGAACCAAAACAAATGAAGTCAGGTGAATATTAAAAAGATGGTGATTAAATAACCAAAAAAGTATGTACTAACACTAGGGGTACCTTCGTATCACAAGAAGCCTTATTAAATCTTGAGCACGATTTTCAGTTTTAAGGTTCATTGCACACCCAATAATGTGATAACGAAGTGTGCCAAGTTTTATTGAAGAATCTTTATTAGCAAGAAAGTTATAATTGTTCGCTTGCGGAAGAATATAAAAAATATAAGTTCTGAGAACATCAACATAAGAAAGAATTTAAACAAGTGCAGCGCTTACACAAGGTGATCAGGAGCGCCGAAATTCTCGATATTTGTAGACAGTTCCATCGTGGGCCTTACACTTAGGCGCCTTTGCCCGAGCGCCAACTCGCCATTTTCTTTTGTGGCTTGCTAGCAGCATCAGTGCCGTGACCGGATGCTTTCGCGATGCGGTGCCCATCATTTGTGAGGCAAGCTTTTGCAGTGTAGAAGCCAGGATCCATGCCGAGTTGCTTCAAAATATCAAATGTGCTTCTGTAGCCGTTATTGAAATGACACACAGCGTCATACAAAGCATATTTGATAATTGACAGGCTCACATGCGTCTCCTTGAGCTTAAACAGCACATGTACGACGTTGCGCGTCCACCTGCTGAGAAGTTTATGACTTTTATGATTAAATATGATGTGTTTACAAATTCTATCATAAGTAACACCGTTACCACCGTTGCATATTCTATAGATAAGTGACACCGTTACCTGGTGTTACTTATATATAGAGATGTAAAACTTGTAGGCATGGTAGACATTATGTAACTGCCACTGCGTCTTAGTAATTGCATTAGTTTAACATTAGTTATAACCGTTTTTACACAGATACCAATGGTGATTTAAATGACCACGAAGACAATGGTACGCCAATGAGCTTGATTTGACCAGTGGAGCTGATATTGGCTTGTGGCAGCGAACTTGCTTATGTGTCGTCATCCTTGTATATAACTTGCAAACATGGGCTTGCGCACAGCGCCCCCCCCCTCCCCCCCCAATTCATTCAAGGGAGTGGCAACCCTTTTCTTCAGTCTGAACTGTCCCATCATGTTTGAACGTGCAGGCTTAGACGATACAGGTTTATGACTACAATGTCGGCCGATGGCCTCTGATGTTGCTTTCCAAGAATTGATAATTTGCTACATTTACTACCGAAAAGCCGGACACCAAAGGCAACGACCAGCTGTTATGCGAAGCACGTCATCGCTTCATTTCATATTTGCGTCTAGTGCGAAGCGCCTTTTCGTTTGGCATGGACCAACAAGAGGGGGAGGCCACTGTGGTGAAACTTGTCGTTACACATCTCTTATAACATCAGCTGACCCTGGCTTTCGAAGAACTCTAGAATGAAACAAATAAAAACAACAACAAAGAAACAGAGTACTATATTAGATAGTTGTAACCTTGTACTTAGAATGACATTATAATTCCTAACACTCTAGTGCCTATCTGCTGGCATGCTACGAGTTCTCTATAAAAGCCGGTACTTCGTTGACTAGGTGGCCTAAATGTCCAAAAAAAAAAAGAAATATTCAAGTGCATCAAAGATCAATGGCACACCACCACAACACAGAAGACATAGCAACCCCACAATTTGCACTTTGATTCTGCCTAATTAGTGCAAAGATATATTTTGTGGGCAGACGCTAGCGTTTCATTATATTTTGCCCGCTGTTATTTTACCATTGGATCGTACCATTTGATCCTATATGAAAAAGACCAGATAATGATACCGATGGAGGTGTAGGGGACGTTATTTGTAGTATTCTAAGTGCACCGTAGTAATTGTGATATAGGTGTGAAGAAAGTAAAGTGGGCGAAAAGGCAACTTGCCGCTGGCAGGAACCGAACCTGCGACCTTCGGATTACGTGGCCCGATAATCTTACCAATCGAGATACGCCGGCGGTCGTCCCCTCAACCACATTATTGGGTATTTATGTGCATGGAACCTGGGAGTGTTAGTCAGCGCCGCTCGTAGCCATGACGGCGAGTGTGGAACACTCTTCCTTTTTACCAGACGGCGTAATGTAGCACGTGAGCCTTTAACGAGCAGACATCCGATCGATAATCCCTCCCATACTGCCTGAAGGAAATATGTCCTCCGGAACGAGACCCTCGTTATGAATGAATGAATGCAGGAAGGGAATTTTGACGGCTCGTTTACTTGTTTCACACAAACTTAATCAAAGCCAGCAGATAATGAAGCCAAGGAAAGCATAGGGGACATTAGTTGTACTGTTTTTACGTGTATTGTAGTCATTGTGATATAGATGTGAAGAGAGTAAAGTGAACTCGTTAAATGTTCACATGGGTTTCATTATATGCTGGTTTTAATTAAGGTTGTGCGAAACATAGTAAACGAGCCCTCAAATCTCCCTTCCTTCATTCAATCCTATGTAAGTTAAAATGCGGATCATAATGTGATCAAGGTATTTCACTCTCGCCTTCGTTGCTTGTTGAACATGATCGCTGCTTGCTCGCTTTCTGGTCAAACCTAATTCTTAAAATACATGCATAAACTCTACATAGCGCCATGCCATTTATGTAGGCACGATATTTCTTTTGTAACGACTTAGACCACAGTGACGTATATGGAGACGGATTCCTCGATGACTTCAGTTTTTGAAGACTGCGGAAGTACTCTAGATAATTGTTGTATATTAGCCGCAAAAAAACCAGGTCCAGATTCATATGCGATTCAAAAGAAGAAAAACACAAAACATGCACGCTGCTGCAATTTGTAGCAGGCGGCAATATCGAGCGGTCGCTCCTTTATATGAGTCAGAATGAAGTGCACGCCACGGTGACCTAGTGGAGACCGCATTTCGCTTGCTTGCAAAGCGCGTGATCACGTGTAATGCTTGAAATAGCGGCAGCATCTTGATGCAGCCGATATGCAAGGACTCTCGTGTACTTAGACTCAGGCGGTGAAAATGATGTGAAGTAGCCCTCTACATTGTGCCTCATGATATGTGTTTTGTAGTCTCTTATCCCGTCAAATACTTTAATTTATTATTGAATCCTTCGGCTTAACGTCCCGCTATCCCGCTATGAATATCAGGCAGGTCATATGAGGGACTCCGAATTACATTTGACCACCTGGGCTCCTTTGACGGTGCACCTTGACCTAAGTGCATGGCGTTTCTTACATTTCGCCGTTATCGACATGCGGCGGCCATAACGGGTAATCTAACCCGTATTCTCGAGCTTTGCAGCGCGACAGCTTATCTGCTAAGCGACCACGGTGAATAATTAAATTTAACAACGTTGTGACAACAACGTAGTAAACAGAGGAATGGCCCTGCCATTAATGCAGGAGCCTTATGTCGGAAAGGTTGATGTCGCAACACGAGCCCAGTCACATTCATTGCTATTGGAGTGTCCATATATGCAAAACGCGAGTAGGTCAAGGCTGCTACTGGAGGTTTCAGAAAAAGAATGAACACTTTCATTTTTTTCGCTGCTAAATGAACAGCACTTACATCCAGTGAATTATGAGATGTCCGGAAGCTGCGAACAAACATGGCAGCACAAGAAGGATGCACGCAACATCCGTTGTGACGCCCGCCGAATCTCTCGAAGAGCACTCCAAGGTCACCAGTACACATTGATGCTTTCAGAGCTCACTTAAGGCTTCCAGTGTGCGTCCGATCATACAGCGGTTGCAGGTATTACCGTCTGTCCGGAAGGCAGCAAGGCGTGTTTCGCTTTCTTCGTAGCATCCCGTAGCGAATTCCGGATGTCGCATCGAGAGGACGCGCCGTATAAGTTCCGACGGCCCACCCGCCTCCTGTTCACTCAGGACAAGGATTTCTCGCAATGTACGCCACACTACTGCTCGCGCTCCTCCTGGGAGCAGTAGCATTTGCCAACTCTGAAGAGACTCACAGTGAGTGCATCTTCATCCATCTTATTACTACAGGAAGCAAGTAGGTGTCAGTACGCGGAGCCGCTCTGTTGCGTTCTCGTCGCGTTACCAGATATACAAGGCGGCGTTACACCGCACGCTGCCGTTAAAGCTCGTGCTTTGATAGTGGTGCTAAAAAACACCAGTAGAAAATACAGATTAACCAAATGCAATGTATCGCCGTGGCATGTAGAGATTCGTTTGGCCATTCAAATTGCAAATGTTGCCCTTGTATAACGAGAAAATCGTCTAGGCTGCTCAGCGGAGGTATTGTTTCAAGATCTTAAGTTGTCTGTGCTTACCTGCGAGAGACTTCAGTGCAGGAATTACGGCTAGTCCTTCATTGGCGACACCTTTATTTTAATAACGACTGAGTCGCATTATATTTGCATTACTTAAGTCAAAATACTCGGGAGTTTGTGATAGCATCACTAGAATGTTAGCCGCGACATTATTTTCACCTTTACGCTGACATAACAGTCAGAAACTAGGGGTATATCACTCACGTTTGCTCCATGACCCAGATGTTCACTTCACGATACGCACTACTTAAAATGTAAGGTGAAGGGGAGTAACTTTCATGAGGTATATACCTGCTTCAGGCACCACCTGACGCGTGACTTTGCGAACATACGGCGTTATCCTCCTCCATGAAAAAATGGTCCGCATGGTTTAGTTCTGTCAAAATTGTACTGTTTAGCTGAAATCGACTTTTAATGTGACTCGAAACTTAATTGCTTTATAATGAGCTACTACGCTGTCTCAAAATTTTACGAGCTTAATCTTCTCGTTGGGGCGGTAGCTTTGTTTATTTGTTATTAATATGTTACAAGGAGGAGAAATTGGCGCACAAATAAGGCACCGTCTACTCCTTAGCTCTTCAAAGGGTGGAGCGTGCAGGGCTCAAAATAAAATATCAAACAACGTTCTCAAAATAACACCAGAAGGTTGAAGAAAGCGTTTGAAATATAATAAATAAAATTGACTATAGCACCCAAAGCACAAAATCTGACTGCGGAATTCACATTCCATAACTAAGGTGCACGCACGAAGCTTTTATTACTTCTGGCAGAGTCTACTTTTGTGGACAACGCAAAGAAAAAGGGATATACCTGCGTAGTCTTGAATGCAACGCTGCACAACTCAAAGAATAACTTTGGACATCATGGCCTGGGCGTTTCTGAGAGAAGAGATTTCGAGTTAGATAAGCACGCTTTCAGCACACTGTGATTGTAGTGCCTAAGCTATTTTTATAGAAAACACCTAACTACATTTAAGCACTGCATGGCGCTTCTTCTTCACAAACGCAAGTTTTCAGAGTACTTGCGTTTTACAGAAGAAACACTTTTGTCATCACTCATTAGGTTGAATTTTAATGAGGTGGTTACGGGCTTGCTTTGCACTAAAAAACTCTGACGGTTGGCAGCCGCCGAGAGTGTTTTGGAATCGAAGAAAGCCGATATGTCCTTGATTGTAAGCTTTACTGTTATACAGACTGATAACATACTCTACTATAAAAACCGTACATTTTCAGCAATGAAAGAAATACTATGTAACCCAGAATTATGATAAGTCGGAAAACAAGTTATGTGCGGGAGGCAAATTTTCAAGATGACTAATATATGTATGGCTTTGGTAAAAAAGGAAGGCCCCCTTGTCGAAAGTTCGGCCCCAGTGTGATTCCTTGTTAAACAACTCATGACCTATAGAAGCCTCCAGATTCTCCTGCGTCGCTGTCTAGTATGTTGCACAGAAAAAAGTTTTAGCCGCGCCTGATTTCTTCCACTTTTCAGTAGTTTTACCACTTCTCATTTGACCGTATCTACTTGAGGCAGTTTCGCAGCAAATAATGTAACAACACACCTAAGGAACACTGATTACTGCTAAAGCCTACGGGAAAAAAGAACAAGAACTTGTGTAACTATTTTCTGCAAGTCCTGACTTGACACATGTATGTCTTTCTTTAAAAAGACGACTTACTGTTCTTTTGGGTTCCAAGACTTTCCGACGAGGGTACAACAATCTGCAAAGAGAGTTCGCGTGTCTCTTTAAAGAGAGTCATATACGTGACAAGTCAGGACTCTGGAAAAAGTCATTTGACTCTTTTTTTCTCCTTGGTGTGTAGATGCTTGACAAGTGGCTGCACATTACCCTTGTCCTCAGCAACAAGCGTCTCTCTAAGCACATATTCCACCTGGGGAGCCCGTTGTATTGGGACGTGTTTCAAGCTTCCGTGATTATATTTTCTATTGTACCCGCGTATTTTCATTGCAGAATGGCCAAGCTGGAATAACTACGGCAAAGGAGGTGCAAGATGTGCAAGAGCATTTGATCTCCAACTGGTACGTATATAGTTCCTCGGGGAACATCAGTATCCTTCATGCGGGTCGTGCAAGTACACACCGAATGTGACGCCCTGCGCCGTCAGTATTACGAGTAAATAAAAACCGCCAATGTCCTAAAGAAAAGGAAACTTCTAAGTAGCTTTTCTATGAACCTCTAGGCTCTCGTGGAAGCAACATCCACACTGTTTTTGAAGTCAGTGTTGTGATACATCGATTTCGTTTTTCTGACATAGTTTTGCTGCTTTTATGCAAAATGGAGCTCATATCACTGTAGTATGACAATAAACTTCGGTTAGGTGCTGTAATAGGCTGAGTTATCATAGGTTTCACAAATATTCCTTATATTAAGCAAACATCCTTTAATTAACCTGTCTTTTTGTACTTCTACAGTACGCAAAATTGGTGGTCCTACGTGTGCGCACGCTAATACTATTTTGAAAGTGTTTTGTAGTTATAAACTGACCTTTTAAACAAACAATGACCTTTTTGTGTTTGCAAATTATTGCTGCTGCTATGCAATACTGTTGGAACGGAGCTATATTATGTCATAATTTTAAGGTATGCTCCGTGAATGGTTATGACTTTTATCATATGTTTTCAGGAAGTTTATCGGTACGATTTTGTGGAAATTTGTAAAATTCTGCGAAAAATGTACGTCGCGTTAGTGTTTCTGCAAGAATATAAAGTTTAGCTACTCACACCATCTGAAATGATTGGTGCATGCGTTTGTTCTAGCCCTTCCGAGTGCGGTGTCGGTATCTCTGCAAAGGATGGCCAGTCCGTGCTGTTAACGAACCTGACGGAGAGCCTTGCGCTGTGAGTACATCTTATGCCGAGCCCCTGCTTGTTTATGAGGATACCGTTTCACAATTAGATGCGTACGCCAAGCGCTGGCTCCTCAGTAACAATTTGATTCTGCGGACGACTAAGAGCTCTAAGAGCAAATTTGTATTTTTTGCGACATGCCACGGAGCCGTGCTGCGAAACGAAACAGCACAACTTCTAACCACGTCTGGAATTCCCGGCAATTGTGGTCGCCACTTGATGCAGGGTAATAAAAGCCGGCCTTTCTTTCCCTCTTTCATTCTACTGAATTACAGGATGATAGAGGATTTCAGAGGAGGAAGATCAAAATACAGTCAATACATCTTTACAGCACGAAAAATTGCGGCAGCTAGTTCCTAACCTCTCTAATGTGGCGAACCTCACAGCAAATCGACCACTTCTCCAATTTAACTCCCAGAAATCAGCCGTGTAATCTGTGAGGCGCTCTTATTTAACTGGATGACAAAACGTTGTGGAAGTCCGCTCCACTCGTAGTGATATGCCAGGTCTCATCACAGGGAATCATGGGAGACACAAGTATGGGCTTTTAGTACGACAAACGATATTGTTTACAGTCATTCATTGCGTATGGAGAGAGCGAGAGGGAAGATGTTATGATTAATTCCAGTTGACGTAAGCTGGCAAATAAACTGAATATTAACAATGTACTGTGTCTTATCCTTACACTAGCGGTACAGGCAAGACCAGTAGCTATATCCTTCAGTGGAAATATTTGTCAAATTTACTGTTCTTCTATTACGCTTGAACATGGGTGACGTGTGCCACAGGTAATGGCGGCACACTTATGTGCTGAAAGATCAGTAATGTATGAATAATATATAGCGTTGGCGTTTGCGAAATTGAGTCCCTACTAATGCAGTTTATGCACTTTGATAAAACTTGTGCCATCACGTTTTAGCAGCCAATGAAAAGCAGAAGTGGGCTAATGTATTAACAAAGTACATGGCACATTCAATGGCGAAGAACGCGTTGGATTTCAACTAAAACGCACGTTGGTGGGTTTTGCACGTCAAACAAACATTGTATTAAGGAAAAACTTTTCGATTAACGATCGTACAAAGATGTAGCATTTTCTTCCACTGCTTTTTTTTAAACGCTGGCGAGAGATAGATTATTCTTGTGCAATGTATAAACCTACCACCGTTAAGCAGGGCAGTCGTGTATGTTTAACTTATATGACATGTGTAAGCGCTCATGCTGCATGCAATTTTCAAATTTGTAGTTGCCCATTCTCTTCTGTCTGATCAGGAGCATAGGCTACTTACCTTCGCGTTCTAGCAGTTCTTCATCGCTTTCTATGGCATATGGCACTTCTGCATGATTCCAGCGGCACAGCGAGCAAGAATAAACGTTTCCAGTACGTTCATCACTAATGTTGGCATGTCGAACATCATCAAATTGCACGCAATTTCCATGTAGCTTTCACATGACGGGACACTAAGTACACAAACGTCATGCATTCAACTGAACTGAGCAGCCGGCTTCTAATCATTGCGCGTTGTAGCGAAAGCTCTCTGAATGCACCTCACTGAAATTGACCCGGAGTTGAATGTATTCTGCCTTACAATAGAAATAATTAACAGGTTGTTCCCGGCTTTGTGGGTAAAGTGTATTCATACGGCAAATTACATTGTAAACTTTGAGGATACAAAGAGAGACCGTCTGTAAGCTGTCGAACATTGTTTATAGTGTACTGATAGCTACACAAAAACAAGAAAAGCGAATGAGAAGAACGACAGGGTTAAGTCATGCTATATAACGCAAAGATTTATTTTCAGGTAAAATATGCTGTCCTTACATCTCAGTGTTACCACAGTAGCATATGACATTTGTTCCTCTCGGTGCAGGCTCTCTTTCGTGGAACTGGAAAGTGCCAGAACGGACGCTGCGTTGTAGGTAGTTCGACATGGTCCGTCTCCAGGCCAGACACGGAATTGGCCGGGAGGGGAGGAACCGAACCCACCCCAGAAACAAGCACAGAGCCCCAGGGTGGAAGCGAAGCCGAAGGAGAACAACCTGTCACTGAGGCAGCGCCAGAAAACCCCGTCGATGTGGGCACAACTGCGCCAGAAGCACCTGCTGAGCCCGAACCTGTCCCTGAACCTGAAGAGCAACCTGGAGTGCAGCCCGAGACGCAGCCTGAATTGGCTTCGGCACCCGAGGGAAGCGACGCTTCGAGCGACGAAACGGCACCAGCAGCGGAAGCAGAACCGGCTCCTCAACAGGAGGAAGCCCAGCCTGAAGCGCAACCTGAGGTCACGCCAGAACCTCAACCCGAAGCACAGCCTGATGCCCAGCCGGAGCCTGAAGCGCAGCCACAGCCAAAAGGAGAGCCCCAGCCAGAAGCACAACCTGAACCACAACCCGAAGCGCAACCAGAGCCACAGCCTGAACAACAGCCAGAGGCGCAGCCTCAGCCAGAGCCTGAAGCGCAACCCGACGGCTCACTCGAAGCACAACCCGAACAGCCAGCGGCGCAGCCTGCGGAAGCACCGGTCGAACAACCACAACTTGCGCCAGAAGGCCAACCAGGCGGCGCTCCCCAGCCCGAGCCGCAACCAGGCGGCTACGTTGAAAACGAGGTTCCTCAATAAAAGAACAGTTTCATAACTGTTAGGTAACGTTCAGAGATCATTTCCTACTCCCGCTATTCATAGTCGCCAAGAATGGGGAGGCTTCTTTTAATCCACTAGTATTAAGGTAAAAAGCGCTTCAGTCTTGCGTTCTTTTATTCCCGTCACTCATTGTCTCTGGTACTCCTATTTTTCTAAGATGAAAAATACATGTGGCAGCGGAAGACGAACATATTTCTTCAAAAAATCCCAGCCGTGTTGGCAAAGTAGGATACGACCTGTTACTCTTAGTTAGTGCTGGCTAAAGTGATGCCTGTCAAAGTAAATAATGATAATTCGATATAAGGAAACGTAAACCTAATCTATTTGCCTTACATTCACCGCCAAATTAGCACTACACAGTACATTGTAGAAGTCTATAAGTAAAAATTATGTGGAGGATGAAGCCAAAATCACCACGTTTGATAAAATACTTCAATAAGCACAAGCGACATTCATGACACCTTAACACGTTAGAGGTCGCAAATTATAAAAAAGTCGCTATTATGTTTTGAGTTTATTAGCTAGATGTAATGACGAGGGCTCGTACCATACTTCAGTGTGCTTTGCGTAATTACCGGTATTTACACTATTAAGGAGATATGCGGAAGCAAGGTGTTGGAGTGGGCTAATTGGTATCCCATATTTTAAACACTTCACCGCAAAACGCACACAGTACAGAAAGAAGGCATAAGAGAGGGCACGGACTCCCAACTGTGTGTAAGTTATATATTTGTGTAATGTAACTAACAACAGTCAAAAGTATGCGCCGAGGCCTTGACGCTTCCTTGTCTGTTGTGTCCGCTTTGAGCTGAACCCTCTTAAATGTGAGATATGCTGTCATATTCGTTCGTTAAATGCGTTACTAAGTACGTGCTCGATTGACTAGCCCATTCTTTAATGCCGTTCTTTGACAGTTTGAGGCAAGAATCCTGAGGAACGAGCGTATTTGGCAAGTGTGGCGCCGATATCCGGGACGTTGCATGAGATAGAACTTATACAAAGCAGATGTGACTTTCTTGATGCTTGGTCTTAATTTAGATGAAAGTACCTGTGATTTTAAAGGTAACTTGCATTATTTTCCTCAACTTTTCTACTTGGACATGGCCCCAAAACCTGACTGCGTAAAAATTAACTTGTAATTATGTCATCGATGGTGTCACTCCGTCATATTACCGTCATCGCTGTTTATGAAAACTGTTTATCCTTCAACTAATCTAATTTGAATCTTAGGTATCGTTATCAATAAAAAAATCGTTGGCAGATGATATTCTGTATATATTTGACTTATCAGCTGCTGAATGTCAGACAAACGTGAAATTTGCCCACGTCATTTTAGTCACAAATTGCCCGGTTAATCTAAAAAAGTAATACATTTCCTTTATTATGATTTCGCTTGCAATACTTTCTATAATAGAACATTTCGTAATCATTGCGACAAGATTCTTTTATTCGGATTTGCACTTCTGTAAGGAAACTGTTACTTATCTTCAGAGGCGTAACTGGTGTGAAGAATTTATTTCATCCCACAAATCCATCTAAAAATTACTATGCTGTTAGCTAGCGTTCAAGGAGCATCCAGCGTATAAAAATCGTTTAAAATATACTTCTGACAAACTTTTCCCTTAATGCAAAGGAACGGAAACCGAGAAACGTGGTATATCGAGTGGTTGCGTCCGTGTAATAAATTTCCTCAAGAGGAAAAGAAGAATCGACATCGGCATCGAGCGAGCGTTCCCCATCACGCTGTAAACACTCAGCCTTATCTTGACGTTGATTTTCTTTAAACGTTGATCGCGTCCATGCGTTTAACGGCAACTAACCCACGTTTTGCCCAGCCAAGCATAAGCTCGCAACATATGCGCTAAAGTAGCGTAATTGCTCAAAGCAATGTGGTTAAAAAAAGTTCAAAAATCGCAGGTACGGTGCTTAAAAGAGTCTATGGAATTTGCTCACGCTGCCACGCAATTTCAGGCAATTGAGCGAGGCATAGAGAGAGAGAGAGAGCGAGAGAGATAAACATTTTAATGAAAAGCTGGAGCTGTTTGCCTGGCTGTTCGCCTGACATGCTACTCCAGGTGCTGGGTGACGATTATGATATATACAGTGATAAGCGCATAACACATACAGCCACACAAGAATACAAAGTTTCTTTCAGGGGGCGAAGAAAGGAAACATTAGGCATTGACTACCGAATGTTTCCACTCCTTTGAATTCGAATGGTAGCGATTGTACAGACGCCACGACTAAATTAATCGGCTTTTGCACCATGCTCCGGAAGTTAATTTATTTGCACTACCCATTAGGGCCTCATGCGAGTGTATTACGTAAGACAAGTTGGGGTGGACGCATGGTGAGGAACAGTTTTCTGCCGTTATCGTGGAATAAAAAACTTGCAAATAGTAGCTTTTGTAACACGTCACTTGGCGACAAACTTGCAGCACAAGATGATGTGAGCCTTTTTTAAAGAACAAATGAAATTTGTTTACGCTCCTTTGCGTGGGTGTCACTCACCTCTTTTCCTACGTCGTGTTGTCCAACCAAAGGAAATGAAGGACTGACTGCCTCGCTGAGAGGGCGAACGCCACCGCTGATTTTCTCATCACGAGTGGCGAGGCACCACACCATAGCGACACCTTCGCCTCCTCGAGTGTGGCTGTGAACTGAAGAGGCGGGGAAGAGATAAGGGATTCTGGGAATAACCAACACACACACACACTGATTATTTGTATTTAAAACCACCCTTTATTCAACAGACCATTACTGTAGACAAATCTGACATGTGTGTCTTGTTTTAAAGAATTTCGCAACGAAAAAAAGTTTCACGTAAAAGAAGGCGGGAACTTCGTTTCGCAACAGGCACTGGCTAGGCACGAATGAAAACATTTGTTTTTTCTGAGAAATCGCTTCAGAATTACCTTTCAGAATAAGCCCGGCTTTGCGCCGGCATATTCCAACACCCAAGCGCATCCTCCGGCAGGCAGGGGCACGTCGTGGGCGGTTTCTGCAAACGTAACCCATCCTTAAATACTCAGATAAACACACGCGAGTACGAGTGCGCGAACGACCCCCAGCGCGCGTGGACGCCATCTACGTCGAGATCAGACATGTCATATGATGGAATTATCGTACATAGCTCCCGCAGTCACGTGCACTCACTCGATTCTGTTATAACGTTAAACGTCATCGCATGTGTAGGCAAACCACGAGAACAGCGAACAGCAACGAGGGAAAAGGAGTGCATGGCAGCGGCCTCAACCACGCCCGCCGTCGAAAGTCTCCACCTTTTCACCTTACCGGCTAGCCGTGTCAAACTTAAGTGACTACCGCGTACGCACTGGAAACATCGTACTATATCTGCATCTTAAACTACCGTCTTTAAGCCAACAAAAAACAATATATATAGCGCGTCTAAGTTTTCTGTACACAGACTTTTTTTCACGTGCCCACGCGTGGAAGCATGCTGCACACTCACTGTCAATGGAAACGTTATCATGAAGCAAACTAAAGCGCATCTCAAAACGACACCTGCCACGTTCAGCAGTGCAGACACAATGTGCGAGAGCTTGTACAGCGACGCTCATAAGGGTGTCAAGTCGTTAACTGGCAGTTTTATCTTAGTTGGGCATCCGCAACTGTCCTGTTGCGGGCTGCTGCTGGAAATGGCTGGCGCCTACTTCCGCAGAGCTGGTGCAGACGCCCAGCTAAAGCTGTATAATTAGTACCTACGAAAACAGTACGCTCATCGTTAACAGGCGTACGTTGTCCGTGACCGCAGCTCCATGAATATTCCGCCCTCCAAGCGTCACTTCGAGCATGGAGCCTGGCGTCAGCGCCACCAAAGATGCGCATGTTCGCTCCAACACAAAACTGCACTCTAAGAAAAAAGAGAGTCAAAAGAGGGTCATGGAACCGTGACTCTCTTCGGGTGTCCATCTGACCCCTTTTGGAAGGTACAGGCAGAGAAAAAGAGTTACCATTTTGGAAGGAGTCACTGGACCCTCCTGAAGCGCGTTTCGATTGGCTTCCGTTGGCTTCCGTCATGAAAGAGCCGCCGTATACGCCATACACATCGCGCGCTTGCCCTTTGGCGCCGTTGTGGCGCCTTGCTCGCCGACGCAGACGGGGTTGGCGCCGGGGTGGCGCGCTGCTCTCCTTTCTCAGTCGTCCCAGTCCTCAGTCTCTTAGTCTCCTCGTCTATTGAAATGCGTTGCGTGGTTGCGTTGGTAGCGCGTCTTCGGTAGTGTTGACGCCGGCTCCGTGCACGAAGTGAAGCTTGGAGGGCGGAATATTCATGGAGCTGCGGACACCGACAACGGGCGTCTTTTAACGGTGAGTGTACTGCTTTCTAGGTACTAATTATACAGCTTTAGCTGGGCGTCCACAGCAGCCTTGCTGAAGTTATCTGCCAACCATTTCCAACAGCAGCCTGCGTCCGCGGGGCTGTTGCGGATGCCCAACTAAAGCTGTCAGTTAACGAGTAACCACCGTTATGCGCGTTGCTGTACAAGCTCCCATAAAGTGAGCGATGCAAACAATTATCGAGGGTCATTTCTTGCTGATCGCACGTTGTGACTGCACTACTGAAGGTGCAAGATGTCGTTTTGAGATGCACTTTACTCTACTTCATATTAACATTTCCATGGACCTTGAGTGTGCAGCGTGCTTCCGCGCGTGGGAACGTGAAAAAGAAAGCCTGTGTACAGAACGCTCAGGCGCACCATATACTATAATGGTTTTTGTTGGCTTAAAGATGGTAGTTGGAGGTGCAGATATAGTACGGTGGCTTCGAGAACGTACGCGGTAGTCATTCAAGTTGGACACGCCTCGCCGGTAAAGTGAAAAATCTCTAGACTTTCGACGGCGCGCGTTGTTGCGGCCGCCGCCGTGTACTCTGTTCCACGAACAAGATGATGATTTTGTCATCACTATACAGCTGCATTGGCATACTGATACGCTCCTTCTCAGCACTTCACTCATGTGAACTGCGGTACTACACTATGCTCTATAACATTTGTCAAGGCGTTAACTATAATATATTTGTCATAAACACTTGACATGCTTTATTCACTTTAGGGAGATCCGAATTAGTATGAGGGCTCAAAGTACAGCGGAATACTAAAGGTGGATATATGCGTTATCATTAACTTTAGCGTGTACGCCGCGCACACTTTTCGACGAAAACAAAAATTACACCATCTCCGGCTAAAGGGGACCATGAGGCGATGCGAAGCCGGAGCACTTGCAGGATCGCGTTCCGT
The DNA here is from genome assembly GCF_013339695.2 of Rhipicephalus sanguineus. Classification (NCBI taxonomy): domain Eukaryota; kingdom Metazoa; phylum Arthropoda; class Arachnida; order Ixodida; family Ixodidae; genus Rhipicephalus; species Rhipicephalus sanguineus. The sequence goes on from NC_051179.1 coordinate 156,685,735, forward strand.
TGGCGTTCGTTGGGCATGCTACCGACCTCGCGTCGTGGAACGCGAAGAGAGACGCTACGCGCGTTATATCTTGCATCTAGCCTGGCCGTTAATTCTCACAGGGCGAGCGGGGAACGTGGTCGACAGGTGGGCGAGAGGGGGGCAGCGTAGGAGTGGAGAGAGAAGGGGAGGGGACGCGCATGCGCTCGAGCTCATCGCGGCGTCGCGCAGGAGAGAATTTCGGCATGTCTAGCCCGCGTTTCAGAGGAAGACAAGCTCCCATAAAGTGAGCGATGCAAACAATTATCGAGGGTCATTTCTTGCTGATCGCACGTTGTGACTGCACTACTGAAGGTGCAAGATGTCGTTTTGAGATGCACTTTACTCTACTTCATATTAACATTTCCATGGACCTTGAGTGTGCAGCGTGCTTCCGCGCGTGGGAACGTGAAAAAAAAAACCTGTGTACAGAACGCTCAGGCGCACCATATACTATAATGGTTTTTGTTGGCTTAAAGATGGTAGTTGGAGGTGCAGATATAGTACGGTGGCTTCGAGAACGTACGCGGTAGTCATTCAAGTTGGACACGCCTCGCCGGTAAAGTGAAAAATCTCTAGACTTTCGACGGCGCGCGTTGTTGCGGCCGCCGCCGTGTACTCTGTTCCCTCGTTTCTGTTTGCTGTTTTCGTGGTTTGCATACACTGCGATAACGTTGGGCGTTATAAGAGAATCGAGTGAGTGCACGTGATTGTGGGAGTTATGTGCGCTAATTCTAGCATATGACATATCTGATCTCGACGTAGACGGCGTACGCACGCGCTGGGTTTCGATCGGGCCCTCGTACTCGCATCTGTTTATCTGAGTATTTAAGGATGGGTTACGTTTGTAAAACATGCGGTCAATAACCGCTCACGGCATGCCCCTGACTGCCGGAGGTTGTGCTTTGTTGTTTTGTTGTTAGCCTTTGTTATGTCTGCGTGAACCACTTATTGTGTAGGTTTTGCAAACCTTTGCTGCAATTTTATTTTCTCATCATGTCACGTTCTGCTTTTCAGATACCGTTTTTCATGGTGCTCACGCTGGAGAAGAGCGATAACCTAGCAAGCCACAAGTCTGATGCCTCAAGCCGTCACCACTTTTTGATTTATTCTTAATCATAAGGAATAAATATGGAAACATGATGGCGATTTCTGCTGTTATTTAGCACTATATGACACTGTGCACATCGCAGACACACATTTTAGTTGGCTATACTCATAGAAGCATGTAAATGAGGAATACCCAAACTTCTTAATTGGAAATCACAGACCATCTTTTTTCGCTTTCTACATAACTTTGCTGGAAAATATGTGTTGTTTTGACGAGTTTTATTAAAATAATGCTAAAACTGAACTATTCTTTTTTTGCTGTCGCTGGGCAGAACGGCAAGTATTATTGGACTTGCTTAAAACGAATACTCCACGAATTTCAACATAGTCGCGCAAAAGTAGGGCAAGGGTCAAATGGGTAGCTTAAAATACTTGTGGAGTCGCTTAACGCTTCGGTGTGAGTCACTTGACCCCCGTAGGAGTGTTACCGGCAAGAGCCGTCTGCCTCCCTATAAGTGGTAACGTGATCCTTCGGATGAGAGTCTTTCCACTCTTCCTAGAGCGTCAGGGGACTCTCCTAGAGCGAGCCGACCCTGACCTACCAAAAGAGTCACCGTGACTATTTAAAGAGAGTCCTATACGTGGCAAGTCAGAACTCTCCGAAAAGAGTCACGCATACTCTTTTTTTTTCTTAGAGTGCACAAGACAGGCAACTGACATAACTCGCGCAGCCGACGCAACGCATTCTCAAAGACCGAGCAGATTGAGAGAGGAGGCGGAGGCGCCGCGCCAGCACCATCAGCCTGGCTGGCTGCGTCAGCGAGCGAGCCATGGGCCGTGGCGCCAGAACGGCGCCGAACGGCAAACGCGCGATATGTACGGCGTATACAGCGTAGCCTTCATCACACTCACAGAATAGATCGAGTGAAAAGGGCTTCTTTTTGTCCCACAAGAATAATCGTCATCTATCTAGCGCGCCTTTCCTTTCATTATCACCGCGCGCCCGGCACTTTCTGGTCACGAACAAGGAGGTTTAAAAAAAAAGCTTCTGGAGTGGAGGTCCCCTATACGCGCCCACGCGAGCGGGTGAAGCCTGGGAAACCGGTTGGCAGCCATTTTGCTCCGGGCAAGAGGCAGCGCAGCTTGAGCGCGGACAGCGTAATTGTGAGCTTCCGCGGGGGCGTTTCAGCGTGAGAACTGGATAGTTAGCGTCACTTATTCGGCCGAATTTTTTTGTTGTCCTGCAGGATTGAAGAAGGCAGTTTTTTCCACCATAATACATGGGCTGAAGCGTGCCTGATAACACGTAGAATTCGCTTCCAGCATTCCCGAAATGAAGCACATGGAGGAGTTAATAAGTGGTACATAAAATTTTATTCACCTCCGGCTTTTACACAATTTCAAAAGAAAAAAGAAGAATATACAATGTGGTTTCTACGTGAATCGATAAAGCAACAAATCCAAAATAACTTCAAAATGCATCATAATGCACACAATCACGAAACTAACCGTATGAAACACGCGTCCTTAAAAACTAAACACAGCAAAAGAAAAGATACAAAAGCAAACTAGTTGACCAGTTTGCTGCTGCTCTGGTTTACGCATAATGCAGACAATCACGAAACTAACCATATGAAACACGCACCCTTAAAAAGTAAACACAGCAAAAGAAGAGATACGAAAGCAGATTAATTGACTAGCTTGCTGCAGCTCTTGTTTACACTCGTCTATATTTTTTAAAAAATAACAGTCCTTAATTGTCAGCCGCGTTCTTACTCCGCTCTGGGAGTTTTAAATGCGAGGCATTTCTTAGCGAACCTTTGGCACATTCAGCGTTTTTATCTACGAATCTATCTGCCTAGCCACCTAGGCCGAGGTGCTCTCATGATCGCCTCCTTTACTTGGTGCAGACCAAAATCGGCATGGGAGGGTAAGAGGATTGGACGGATATGGCTGTCGTATCATGACATGAATAACGGGAAAATTCTGTCGCGTAGGTCGTCAAACCCTTTCCTCCAGACACGTGTGGCGCATAGCCGTTTACCACTGGCCGTGGTGTACGGGTATGCGCCACATGTGATTGACAGTTTATATCTACCCAGGAACCGCGAGAACAGACATTGGTACTTTAAATGCGAGAGCGTTAAGAAAAACCGGCATCGGCAGCGTTGACCCGACGAATGGAAAGAATAAATATTAAGATCACAGCAGGAATCTAACCCAAGCATTCTGCGTGGCAATCAAGTATTCTACCACAAAGGTACGTCGGGTATATAGACTGGTTCGGAAAAACAGCCTATGCAGGCGTAATGTCTGTGCAACGTCAAGTATGGTTGTGGTGCTGGCTATCTAATTTTGTAAGAAAGCAATGCACAGTACGTACGTACTCCTACGATACAGGCGTCATATCAGATTAACCTCTGCGGTTCCAGTGTTGGCTCCGCTTTTATAGTAGTGTAATAAACATTACATTTGTATTCCTATGTTTCAGCACGCTATATTGAAGCATTGCTCGACCCAGAGGAATACATTAACGAAAGTTACGTATGATATCCACATGGTTGCACCATAATGTGCACTTAGTTTCGATAATACTGACCTATGTATTCTAACGTGAGGGCTGGCGTTACGCTCCACCATAAGTTACCGTTTAAACGCCAGTGTTGACGTGCCTGGTAAGCCACGATGTGCACACAGCTACTACACTTACAAAAACACGTTGATCCACCTCGTAACGCTTGGCTCAAAGCCATAAAATACAGCATAGCAGTACTCGCTGACTGCTTCGCATGAAACAGATTCCCACAACGCGTGGGATCTGCCGAATTTTCTTCCTGTTGATTTCTTTTGAAATGTGTTGAAGCCTGATTTTACAGCGAAAGCTGTTATCAGATCACAACGGCTGTGAGGTGGTTGTCTGTTGCCGCCGCCGGTGTCCGTAACTACTATCGCGAGAAATAAAAAAAAATCAAATAAATAAAAACAAACAGGCTCATATGGGATTTGAACCCCGGTCCTCTCCATGGGAGTCGAGTATTCTACCACAGAGCCACGCTAGTGACTGGAACTCCTTTGCATAAACATCCTTACAGGCGTCATGTCGGGCAAGGAATCGCATTAAATGTGTAATATAGCGTGTCAGAAGAGTAAAATAACGACCAGGCGTCACATAATGCTAATTGAGCAACGAGTGACCGGATCGTTAATTGCTTCAAATCCATTACAAAAGGCTCAGCCATAATTCTTCATCCAGGAACCACAGGTAGCATCAACAAAGTTCACATAATGCCTTACAGATGTGTAGCGGCACCTCGCTTATCCGCAGAAAGACGAATAATGGCATAGTGATTGCTTCCGCACTTCACAAAAGTTATGATTTGCGACGTAGTGGGTACCTTGAAAGTGTACTTGTATTAGTTTCCCCAAGAGAGTTTAGAACGGGCTCTAGAAAGGCCGCTCTTCCAGCTTTCGCTGTGACTGTGCTGCGCGCAGGCCTGGCGTTTTTTATATACAGCTTGGTAATCTTCGACAAATTGTAAATGTGGTTATCGAGTAGATCGCAGTCCAACAAGTGAGACATCCACAACACTCGCTTGTCACCAAAGGAGCGGAGAAATTCGCCATCTGTGGAACTTCCGCGCGGGCTCAAGCGACGACCCACACGTTTTCTGCCCGGAGCAATATGGCGGTCGTCGGCTTCAGCGGCGGCTCGCCGCCTCCACTCCAGAAGTTTTTTTTCAACCTCCTTGGGATACAATAGGTACGAGGTGCTTCGAGGGCTGTGGAAGGGTGTGATGGTTCCGGGGCTTACATTTGGGAACTCAGTGGTGTGCATGAAGTCAGAGGTGCAATCAGGAATGGATGTAAATCAAAGGACGGTGGGCCGCCTCGCCTTGGGCGCTCACGGGAAGACGACAAATGAGGCGGTGAAGGGTGATATGGGATGGACAGGCTTTGAAGTGAGGGAAGCGCAGAGCAAAATGAGATTCGAAGAGAGGCTGAGGAAAATGAAGAAGAGTAGATGGGCAGAGAAGGTTTTCAGGTATTTGTATAGGAAAAGCGTTGACACGCAGTGGAGAAAAAGAACTAGGAGGCTCACCAGTAAATATACGGCTGGCAGTGCGGGCGATATGGCAACAAGGAGCATTAAGCGGAAGGTCAGAGAGGCGGAGA
>NC_051179.1:157051174-157099810 GCF_013339695.2 Rhipicephalus sanguineus
CGGTCGAGCGGCGTCTTCCAAAGCGAACAGACATGCCGTAATCTTGTCTTCGCTGGTCCAGGCATTGAAAATCGCGACTCGGTCGTAGGCTTCGAGCCAGCTTTCCGGGTCTTCGAACGACGATCCGCGGAAGGTTGGCGGCTCCTTGGGCGTCCGGAGAAGGATCGGTGCGTGGCGGCACAACGTCTGTCATCGTCGCTGTGGTCGAGGTCAGGATCTTTGTTTGCCGAGTCTTTTCAGGTAGAGGCCCGTGCTCTGGCGGTAGACCTTGTTGCCTGCGGCTTGCTCGACGATCCGGGTTTCTTTGCCGTCGTCCTCCTCGCGGCTTGGGCTTGGGTCAGCGCTTCGCGGGGGCGTCCGGATCATGGAAGAAGCAGCACCTCCACCATATGTCACATGGTCGTGACGTCGACGAAGGCAGCAGTCAGCACGTCAGAGATGAAGTCTTATTAGGCCGAACTTGTGGCCGAGAAACTGATAGTCAAACTACAGCAATACACTGATAGCGGCGGACAGAACGTCGACCGTCGATCAACTGACAAGCGATCAAGCGCGTCGGCTTTTATACAGGCGCTATCGAACCTTCCCGCAATATCGCTGGTGGCGGCGTTATCTCTAGACAAAGCTCGAACATTCGTGTGCGGGGCGCAATCTTAACGAACCTATCTACTACAATCGCGACGCTTCTAGAACACTACTTCGCGGACAGCGTCGAGCGTTGATAACCGTCCCTGCCAGTCAAACCCGAACACATGAAAACAAGAGAAGAAATAGGCGTGGCAATATGGTGCTCTTGAGTATCAAAGTGTAACATTGATTTTTCACAACCGCTTACTGAAGAGCAATATTCTACTCGATGTGCCGCTACGTTCGCATTATTATGTATTATTGCTGCTCTCTGCATCCGGTTCCTCTGTCATGAACATCCAGACGTTTCCTGCATATGTACGTATACACAGCAAAAGCTTTCTGTTTACAGCATACGGGCCACCTGGTGTCAACATGCACTTTTTTATTTTTGCGATCGCATGGCTTTGCGAGCAACATGTGCTCGGATCGCACGAGGACAATGACGACAGAGTAGTTTCCTGCTGAGAGCAGAGTAGCGGATGTTCCACGGCTCAAACAGAGAGAAACGGGGTGCATGGAAGCTGCCATTCCATGTGCCTTAACAATCTGTTGTTTTATGTGAAAGCAATAAGAACAGCCATTGCAGATTCAGTTATGGCTGAAGGATGAAAACAACATTGCTACGTGCACCCGCCAGGTGAGGACTGTCTCATAACTGTCGAGCTTACTCTTAGAAGCTACGTATCCTCAGCTATCATAACATTTTTTAACATCTTCACCGCTAATTTCCTGTTTTCTAAATACAACTGGGTGCAACTTGTCGTCTACGGTGTATAAAATTATTATCTAGCACATTTTCCATCCACTGATCCATATCCATGCAGCCTGCAAGAAAATTATTACTTATTGAATGTATTCTTATCCGGAGGGACTCCTGCTGCATGTGAAATCTCGAAAGCTATGGACTGCGCATTAAAAACCTGGAAGTAAACATAGGCTAAATATTCTTGCTTGTCTTCTCTGCATTTTCGCAGTGTCCACGCAAGCTAGGGACAACTGCTTCGCAGTTTAAGCGCCTACGGTGCTTTGAGAGAATATAAGGCAAACGGCTAAGCGAATCACATTACAGGTTTCGAAAGAGCCCAAGTCATTGCTCTATTGTTGATATTTACAGGTTCCCCTATTATTAGGCCTAACAATAAGACCAACAGGAGCTTTTCGAACGCTTTCTATTTAGCTAAACCCTCGAAGGAATAGGACATCCTCAGCGCGTATAAAGGAAACGCGACAATAGGAGTGTTAACACGGGCAACGAGCCGCGCGCCAATAATCCTCTGACAAATCGTTCCCACGAGTGGTCCCCCGTGTCGCGCAGACTGAAGACACCATGCAAAGTTCACCGGGGCTGGATGCTACTGAGTGTGCCGTTTTTCGGTATACTGACTGCACTTGGTTACCTCGTGGGCATTACTTCTCAATTGCACGTCGGCGTCGGCAGGTATGTGCATTATTGTACTTTGTTAGCCCGCATTGATGCATTCTTTATAGCTGGTGGGCTCCTGCATACTGGAGCTTTAGCCTGTTGCTGGAATACAGGCGGCTGGACTCCGCATTCATCGCTGAACTTCCGCTCTGATACTAGCGCAATTTAAAATGGATATTGTATGGATCACTTGAACACCTTTTTGTTATATGACAGCAACATTCGATAATGATGGTAATAAATATGAACCATTGTAGTAAGCTTGTAGAGGAGTACAAATTAAGTGTTTAATTAGAGACGGTTTAGTGCTTGATTTCGATGTCCTTTTTTTGGGTATAATTTCCCACTGCACATTTGCTATGCTGTCGTCCGTCGATGTTTCATACGCTGTTTATACATTTGTGCTTTTAGTTGGCATTGTGCTGCTTGCATTACACTGCTTGCATATTTTCTCTCAGTGGCGCGGAATTTGCCGACCCTGTTACTGCCCGAAAGAGATCACGGTATCGAAAAATTAAAAAGAACAAAAGATTGATAATCGGATCTACAGCTGTTACCTGGTTCAAGGCAGCAAAAAGCTACTATGACGATGAGCATCACTCGTACCAAAAATGTCCCTTGATATCAGGTATGTTATAAACCACGACATCCCCGTCGATACGTTCATGACATATCGTGACAATAAGAAAAATTACATGCGATCGATTATCGCTTGTTTATCGCGCACGTGCACATATTCAGGAAGACCGCATGTTAGCACCTTCACGAAGGAAGCATAATGCCATTCGGACCATTCATTTCATGATATAGATCACATGGTGGTCATGAACATTCATATCGTGAACTGTCGTTCATGTTTGTCGTAAACGCCAGCCGTGTACACACATTCTTTATATAGCAAGGTAGGGAAACGTCTACTATGGCAACACGATGTCGCTTGTGGTCTATGTGATGACGTACAGCCGTCAGCATGCTTAACTCGAACGCTCCGTCGCGTGGCTTCACCCGCATCGACTGACGTCAGCGCCGCCAAGCGTTGGGCACGGTATCTTTGCTGCAGCTAACGATAGATGGAACGGGGGTCGGTTTCACTGGGTCGATTCACTAGCAAACTTCTTTTTCACTTCCGCCTGACTGGCGGGCCAAGTACCCTCACTTGGCAGGTCGTTTTCGCCACGTTTCGCTCGTGGCTACGCTCACACGAGCGCCCATGAAATTCGTTGCCCTCTACTTATCTCGGCTATTAATCATCGCGCGCGGACAGCTCTCGCACCTTTCGAGTTTGAAGCCACAGCTGCCGCTCGAAAGAAATTATATAGAGGAAATGCAGAGCAAACACACGTTCACCGGCGTTTGTAGAAGTTGAACAATAAATATATCTCAAATGCGGTAGCGTAGTTCGGCGCAAGCAATGGTTCATTGCCCCATAAGCATATGGCAATGGATTTCATGGGCGCGCGTGAGAACGTAGCGACGAGCGAAAGATGGCGAAAACGGGTCTGCCAGGTGAGTGTATTCGACCCACCGGTCAGGCAGAAATTGAACAGAAATTTACTAGTGAAAGTGACCCGCGCTCCATCGATCGCTCACTGCAGCATACATGCCAGGTCCAATGCTTGGCGGTGCTGGCGTCCGTCGAAGAGAGTCGAGACCGCTCGGCGGAGCGTTGGAGTTAGGCCTGCTGACTTTTGTACATGTCATGCATGTCAGGATCGTCATGTAATGACCTATCACTTATCTCATGCCATGCCTATATCGATACATGCCAAGTTAACAAAATGGCCACGAGCTGTTCAAGGCGCAGGCATTATAAGTTCAGAGGAATCCCTGCACGGTATAATGCTCTAGAACAAAATAAAAAAAAACATTTATTCGAGCGAATCCGCATACAGCTATATTAAAAGATTAATGTAGATAATACGATATATCTCGATCGTCAGAAAAATTGGGGGACGCTTAAGCTTCGCCTTTTAAGAGTTGAACGCGATAGCAATATCCTGCCCCTAGTGCGCATTTCGAACACTACTAGTGTTTAACAGAATGCGCGCAATAAGGTGTGTGCCTTATGTAATGAGTAGCATGCCTTAAACCAGGAGCAATTATGCGCGAGAACCTTTTTCGAAGCTGCGATGCACCCACTACGTGGTCTTAAGGGAATACGCGCAGTAATGTGTGTGCCTTTTGTAATGGGTGGCTGTCTTTAAACCACCAAGTCGTTATGATATTGACGTGGCGTGACGCCCGATGGCAATGTATGCCTGTACCACGCAATATATTACTGCCATATTACATCTCGCACTGTGACACCTGTATAGAGGACGCGTATTTTTCGGGAAGAATCAAAGTTACTTTCAGCGTAGCTCCAAGAAGTGGCGTGGCTGTGTGGTAGAACACCTGCTTGCCACGCAGACGGCCTGGGTTCGATTCTCAGTCGGACCCAACATTTTTATTATTTATTTTATTTGCAGCTTTTTCGATTTTTTCGGTCACGGACAAGATGATGATTTTTCGCTCACAACCAACGGTGCCGACGCCGACGACGGAATTTCTGCGACACGAGCTCTTTAACGCTATCGCGTTAAAATAACGAAACAATAACGCAGAAATTTCAACAATGAAAAAATGTGGGATATTGAAACTGAAGTAGCGAATATGGCGCAGTTAACTTAAAATCTGTCAATCAACGGGCACTGTCGTCACCTGGGCAAGTGGTTTTCAGAGGCTGCAAACACTAAAATTATAATAAAACATGCGCCCGTGTTATGCGTTTCTTGTCCTTCGTCCGTGCCGCGCTGCACATTTTCCCGAAGATGTTAGTACACCAACTCGCCCAGATCGCCGTATTACTTCATGCGCCACGGCTTTGACGAGATTTGATTCAATGGTGTGTTTTACAATTATATATAACCTTTGACGCAAATGCAAAGTTCGTGGCTGTCAACACCTGAGGCCATGTCAAAGGAATTAAGCCAGTATTCATTTTCTCGAATGCAGCTTATACTAACTTAAACCCGTCATATATAATTATAATCTACTCTGCATCTGTCTTTCCTTCTAGTCATGTGCTTTTTTAAGTGAGCTAGGTTATTTATGAAAACGAGAAAACTCTGTCCGCCCGACCAGCCCTTTGTCAAGTAAGACTAATCGATATACAGAAATAAGTGTATTAAAAAATTGACGAACCCCACGCATTGTGTGAATCGGTTTCATGCGAAGCAGCCAGCGAGTACTTCTATGCTGTATTTTATGGCTTTGAGCCAAGCGTTACGAGGTGGATAGACTCGTTTTTGTAAGTGCAATAGCTGTGTGCACATAGTGGGCTTACCAGGCACGTCGACAACACTAGCGTGTAAAGGGTAACTTACGGTGTAACGTAACGACAGCACTCACGTTATAGTACATTCGTTACTAATATCGACACTAAGTAGACCTTACGGTGCAATCATGTGGATATTATACGCAAATTTTGTTGCTGTATTCCTCATTGTAAGATTAGATAGCTAGCGCCCTAACCACAATTGAAGTTGCACCGACATTATGCCTGCATAGGCTGTTCTTCCAAAACGGTTTTCACACCTGGCGCGGCTCTGAGGTAGTATAGCTGACTGCCACGCAGAACTCTTAGGTTCGATTTCTGCTGGGATCCTAATGTTATTATTGTATTCTTCAGGTCAACGCCGCCGATGTCGCTTTTTTAACGTTCACGTATTAAATTACAATGTCTGTTCTCGCCGTTCCTGGGTAGATACAAACTGTCAATCACCTGTGGCACTTACCCGTACACTGCGGCCCGTGGTAAGCGGGTATGCGCCACACGTGTCTGGAGGAAAGGGTTTGACGACGTACGCGACAAGATTTTCGCGTTGTGCATGTCATGACCCGACAGTCATATTCGTCAAATCATCTTACCCTCCCATGCCAACTTCGGTCTACACCAAGTTAAGGAGGCGATCATGAGACCTCCCAGACGTAGATAGATAGATAGATAGATAGATAGATAGATAGATAGATAGATAGATAGATAGATAGATAGATAGATAGATAGATAGATAGATAGATAGATAGATAGAGATAGATAGAAACGCTAAAAGTGACGAAGGTTCGTTAAGAAATGTTTCGCGTTTAATAAATTCGCGGCACAAGAAAAGGCGCAAGAAATAAAGTTTCTTGTGCTTCGGACCAAGGCTCAACGCCCTGCCGTCTGCGGTTTTTTTTCCCCATTGGGCTGACCCCCCCCTTTATTTTTGCTTATTCAAATCCGTGCCAGACATCAATGCTTGCGGATTGAGAAAGTATTTGAACCAAATGAATGCGTTATATCGCTATGCCGCATACAGGTATACTCAGATGTGAAAGAGAGCTTTCTCTGAAGGTTTTGTTGAAATATTTGTGCTGGTGTAATGAAAGGCCTCTCTAGCCCATGATTTAAAGCCGATCCGGAGGATTGTACGCACGAGAAAAATAGCACGTGCGATGCGCCTTTCATATGGCGGTTTCGACGCTAACGATTTCGTGAAGGTGCCGTGTCATGCTCACCGACAATGTCCCGAGAGCAGCTCGCAACGAAACAGTTTCCCGCAATAAAATCCTGCAGATATGCGCTACTGAGACAACTCCCAATGATATACTGCGTCGAGTTGTTTAAAAATGCCGACGATCACGTTCAGACATTTTCTGCAAAATCACATGGACGCGTAAGAGGTGAGCATAGGGCAAGCGCATTCTCGCAGCTATATGAATGCGGGCCGCTGTGGTTGCCGCGATAGGTAACATAACATACAGCATAGTGTCTGCCATAACTGGTGCGTGAGGTCGGCTCCTGCCACGTAATGGTGCCTTGGTAGCTTGTGCAGAATAATGGTTAACCATATCTCATGTCAAAAAGCTGTCACTTCATAATGGCCAATATCAGGTCCTGCCGCCTTATGACGACTAGTATTGGATAAATGATGGTGAATATTGCCTATAAGGTGGGTTCATTATGACTGAAAGGGCATATGTCGGCGTATGGTGGTAAGTATCAATTAGTGATTTGCAAACAAAGCCGAACGTCATATGGGGTTGAATAGGTAACAGATATTTTTCGCTAATTTGGCCTAGTGTTACCAACGTATGTCAGGAGACGCAGTTAGAAACAGTGCCTACGCAGTAACTGAGAAAACACTCTTAGAGTGCTTGTGCTGCTGTTTTGTTCCTAATTTGTCAGCTCGTACCCACCCAGCTATCATATTTATCGGCGACAGATTGCGTCCGGGGAGAACGACCGAGTCGCTGCCGAGCTCGAGGCGTTCTTGGGAGGACGCAGGCTGCCTGGCATTGCGCTGGCCGTGTCCATTCTGGCTTCTGCTGTAAACGGCATGAACATCGTAGCCGTGGTGGGACACTACTATGCGTACGGCTTTCACCTAATGTGGACAGTCGTTTGGATTCCAGTTATCGCCGCATTCGTGGCGGTGACTCTGGTGCCGCTGCTCTACGGCCTTCGCGTGGCAACCGTATTTCAGGTAAATTATCGGTACATCATCGACTTAGGTCACGCATGAAAAACATCTCTTAGCACGTAGGAATGCGTAAATATAAGACACAAAGTTACTCTAGTGTTGCGTAGGGTGTTATACTTAATGCGACCTCCCAGGCAGCACGCCGCCATTGGACCGATCTTGGCCCAACGTCGGCAAATGACGGCAGTAATATTGGCCCTACGTCGGCAAATCACGCTCGCGCTACTTTCACCCGCATCGGCCCGACGTCGGCTAGCCGCCTTTGGGCCGATGCAGGCTTGCCGGCTTCGGGCCGACGTGGGCTAGCCAGCGTCGGTCCGAGACGGGCCTGCCGTTATTCAGCCGATGATGGCAAGTCGTCATTGGGCCTATGTATGCTAGCCGATGCTGGCGCGGTGTCGGCCCCGCCGATGTCGGGTAGCCGCCGGCGTGACCGTTTACACCCGTTATTATGTTTTAGCAGTGGTGGCTTACCGTGCGTTAAGTACGGTAGTACTGTACCGTCGTGGTCGGCACGTAGCTAGTTTATATGGAGACACCGGCGGTAGTTGCTCGATGCGTAAAGTAACCTAATCAGGCACGCTGATACATGTGTTGTAAAGTAAAATGGCTGCGTGCCGACCACGGCAGTTCGGTATTACTGTGGTTACTGTACTGTAAGTCAGCAGCGCTAAAATAGACTATTCGCGGCCAAACGACATTCATCGACTGCTATCGGTGCCATATTCGAAAAATGCTTCCTAATTAGAACGACTGCTCCACTGATGTCTTAGTGTACAATTCTGTCGAACCGTGCAAGGCCGAGAACGAAAGTCAATATTGTCTCAAACAAAACTAAATTGATGAAAGGCCTGCTGCACCAACTACGCATGCGTCTGAGAAATTAAGGAGCAACACATTTGCAAGGCGATAAACACAAATTTATTCACAGATATGAACACACGCCAGCAGTTCCGGAATAATTATGCCATCAAGGAATATCTACCGTAGCCAACATCTAAAACAACCCCACAGCCACCGTATTCCTCAAAAAAGCAGGACAATCCTAATCGAGAATGCGATCAGGCGCAATATCATAGGCGTGAGCAGGGTTCCCCTTCAGAGGGGGTGGGGGGGCGAAGGTTCATCGCGGCGCCCCCCCCCTCCCTATTAAGTCAATGTGTTTGGCAGACCTTGCGCCCACCTATTCTTAAGTGACTACGGGGGCCGGCCGCCCCCTTGCCCCATTGTGCGCACGCCTATGCGAAGAGTTACAATCTCTTCAACGTTATGCGCGGCACATTCGCTATAAATATTGAAAGAACTAGAACGGGCAAAAATAGTAATAAGGATTAACAAAGAATATCTTAGCTACTTGCGTTTTGCGGACGATATCGCGCTTTTCAGTAACGATGGTGCCGAATCACGAAAAAAATTCTGGAGATGTAAACGAAGCCAGCATTGAAGTAGGATTAAAGACGGAACCGAAAAAAAGAAAGATAATGTTAGGCGGCCTGCCGAAAAGGCGAGATTAAGAATGGCAACTAGACTAGAAGATTGTGTATACGCGTGAGCTAATTACGAGCAGAGGAGCACTCCCCCACCTCCCACGTTTATTAAGTTCACCAAGGAACGGTAGGCATTCGCAACACATGACTGGCAATTAAATTAGCGTTATCCTTTAAGCGGGAATTGCAATTTTTCAGTGATATTTTAAGGGCCAAAAAGATGGATAAACTGCTGCACGCGACGCGAGAAACATTGCGAGCGGTACCACAAGATCCCATGAACTCTACATCTAAACAAGAGACACGCACGCATTCCTAATCTAAAGGTAAGATTGTAACAGAAAGGAATCGTGCATAAAAACCACTCACGTGTGCCCGTTGGATCGCTAAAACACGAGCGAATAAAAAATGCAAGCGCACCATATCAGAATACACAAAACACGATCGTCAATAGAGAATACGCGATAAGAAAACGAAAATCTGATGACACGTAACAGCAGTGAACACGCGGCCTTATATGAGGTGAGCGAGTTCAACATGGAAGCAGGGGGCCACTGGTTTCTCGCTGCGGTGATCTCTGCCGAAAACAATGCCGGAATCCTGCCGCGTATCCGTCTCGTGCACGATTTTGACTTTCCACCACACATGTCCACACACCGCACTTCTTGAAGAATTCTGCTGGTCGGAGTGAAAAAAACCTGCTCCCGCAGCTACGATTGTCCCTCCGTCTGGACGGCTACCCTACCCTGCCTGGTCAAGCGAGTTTCGCGACAATGACGCTGAACGAGGGGAAGGGAGGGACGGGGGGAGGGGGGTAGAGCTTGAAGAAGACGAAAAAAAATGCGAATTCTCCCTTCTTGAAAGCACGCCTCAGCCTACCACAATGGTGTGCGATCCCCCCAGCATGTCTATGGGCATGCCGTTTGAGAAAGGCGTTTGTCGAATTTTCAATGCATCACTTGTTGCCACATGTCGCTGCATGAAAACTTTGCGTACAACACGTTGGAGCCGCATTTTTCATCGTATTTCACGTGCCATAATAATAATTTTATGCGACTGTTTCTGAAAGCACGTGGGAAGCAATCGTTGAGCGAGAGTTTTACTTGAAAAAGATATGTATGTCGCAAAATGGACGGCAACGAAGTGCAAATGCGAACTGACAAACACGTGGCAAACACGTGTTTGTCAGTTCGTTAAAGATGGTCAGCGGGCTAGTTGATTTGTAAACATTCAAACGACAAAACGTGTCTTCACTTCGCCCGGTCTTTTTTGCACCATACCTATTTTTCTCAAGTAATGAACCAACTAGCTCAGCAGCACGCCTTGCTGAGCTTTTTACTATTTTCATAAAGTAAAATTATGTGACATCACTAAAGCAAATGCGCTTGTTACGCTTGACCCAAACACGCGCGTGAGTAAATATGAGTAAACACAGAGATCGGAAACTGTCCGTGTAGTATATGAGCGCTCGCGCCACACATTCAGCGGCTGAAAGGATATAGCGCTATAAATACGATGACAGGCTCGATTTATGCACAGAATTAGTATTCACATAGAACTTCTTCCGCTAAAAGCATTCGTGCGGGAATGTTTGGGTCAATTTTGATGCTGGATACATTAGTGAAGTCGGCCGACCAGTGGCAAAAACATTTACGGAACAGAAGTACATCGAATTTGGCCCATGAAGTTAATGGTATGTGTTATAACGTTTCAACATTTTTGATAGCGTTGAACAACGGGTAAACGAAGTGGCCATCTAATTTCAGCCAGTTATTCTTCTAAAGACACCTTTTTTTGGCAGAAAAGTGACTGTGCTAGTGATAGTTGTTAGTCATTGTCATAGCAGAAACGAATAAGAGAATACAAGCTATTCAGTCGGCGATACTTCGCGCCCCGAGTCGTACGTGCGGCATTAGCACGGTACAATATTTAAACATTGTTATTTGCGCTAGTACAGCAATCCATGTGGCGGTATTCTACAGCTTAAGCTACAAATATTCAAGCGCCTAATGCTCTATTGCATTACGATTGTATCCTAGGCGGGCGAGCTGCCGGGCTTCTTCGGCGGGCTAAAGGTAGAGCGCAACGTCCAGGTTATTCTCGTCACTGACGGCCGGCAACACGGCGTCCAGCGTCGTTGAGGGGCTTCCGTGAACTAGTTTGAACGGCGTCATAGTGCGCCGTTTCTTACACTGCCGTGTTAACTTCAGGTTATGTGCGGAAGATATTATGGCGACCCATGTCATGTGTTCGACGTACAGTACATTGCCAGCATGTCGGCGAGGGTTTCATTTAGCCGCTCGGTGAGGCCATTCGCCTGCGGGTGATGCCCGTCGGTGACTTGTGTGGCTCTATTTCAAGATGGTTTGCGTTAGCTCTGCCGTAAAAGCCGTACCTCTGTCGGTGACGAGGACTTTTGGAGCGCCGCGACGCAGGAGGACGTTCTCAAGAGGGCATGTATAACTGTCTGAAGGGAGACAAGAAAGTTCCAACATCGTCGATAAACCATCGGCTCCGCCGATGTCAGCTGAAGCACTGCAGAATGACGGCATGCTCGGCCCAATGTTGCCGGTGAAAACCATCGGCTCGGCCGATGTCGGCGAAAGTACGGCAAAACGGCGGCTAACTCGGCCCAATGTTGCCGGCGAAAGCCATCGGCTACGCCGATATCGGCGGAAGAGCAGCAAAACGCCGGCAAACTCGGCCCAATGGTGCCGGTGAAAGAAATCGGCTAAGCCGATATCGGCGGGAAGACGGCAGGAGGCCGGATAACTCGGCCCAATGTTGCCGGTGAAAGACCAACATCGGTTGAAAGGCGGCACAATCGGCCCAATTTTGCCGGCAAAAGTCAACGGCTCAGCCGATATCGGCGCCAGGATGGCAATGCTGGCCCGAGGTGGGGCCGCGCACAGCCGCCGTAAAACCAATATCGGCCCGACGTTGTGTGCTGCCTGGGCTACTACTAAAAGAAAGCTACTTTTAAAAGAGCTGCTACTAAAACAATGTTACCTTTATCTCTCCGTTCAGGGTAATAGTGCGCACACTTAAACGTGAAGATATGGCAGACACCTGCCTGGAGAAGACTGGAACTGTGCTAGAAGCGTCGAGTTTTACTTTTAGAATAACATCATTTTCTTAGGGTTTCTTGGTCGGTGTCCTATATTTCAAAGCATATATACACAAGCGTGCGCTTCTTTCTTTAAACCTATACGTGGGTGAACGCTCATAAAGAATAACGAAAATATTGCCCAACATTTACAAAAAGACGCGAAATAAGTAAATTAATTGCTTCTGTTACGTCACTGTTGTGTGTCACGTTATATAATAATAGTTGCTTACAGCTTTACACGCCGTAGTGGAAGGCTCCGGATAACTTCGACAGTAGAGGTTTCTTAAAGTGCGCAGACATCGCACAGTGCAAGGGCCTCTACGATTTTGACTCCTTCGAGGTGTGACCGACACCGGCCGGGTTCGAAGACGCGACTTTCGGGTTTAGCATCCAAACAACTTAACCACTGGACCACACCGGCGGCTAGGGGGGAGTTTGAGAAACTAAAATACACTTTCATATATCAGCGTATATAGAAAAATGTGTCGAGCATATAAGTATATGAATCTTTAAGCCATTTAGTAATACCCATGAAAGCAGCGCCAGTATTGCTTCTTTTTCTCATACTTGATGGATGAAATTATTCAAAATAAAGTGCTTAATCCTAATCTAAATTTTGCCTGAATGTTCTGCCACAATTTTCTCTGGCATCAGCTTCACAGAGACCCTGGTTACCTCGTAACATCAGCTATACCAACACTACATTTATGAGGTAGCATATAAAGAAGTTTGTTTTTATTGTATCTAGATTTTATTCTCAGGCTTACGATCCTAATTCCAGTATCTGCGAATGCGCTTTGACAGCAAGGTCGGCATCACTGCCTGCGTCATCTACTTCTTCCTCAGCGTAAGCAAGTTCAAGTTATTTTTCACCTACTCGAAAACCCTTTATGTACAAAACACTCGACGTCGATTGCCCGCTATCGATGGTTTGAACTGCCGCTTTAGAGGCATTCCGCGCCGTGCAAGAACCAAACTGTACCACCGTCGTGATCAAGAAGAACTGTAGTTTTTCTTCTTTATGCAGTTTGTATTTTTTCCCACGAGGTCTTCATTTTTAAATGCACTCCGAAGTCGTGCGATCGTCTAACTGGAAAGCGAACATGGTCGCCGCACAATGCGGAGCACGCGCGCGTTTCAAAAGATCGCAGGTATCCGCATTCCGGAGTGTTTCCGGCTGATTTTGTATATTTACAGTGCTCCATCGAATCTGACGATGCTGCTTTTTGGTCGCACTTTGACTCTGAGAGCAACGAAAATGCAAACCAGCCCGAAACATTGGTTAGCTCCGTTTCTGCTTCAGGCCGTCTCAGTATGCGTTGGAGCACGAGCCGGCTAGGACGGAAACTGTAACTGCTAGTATAGAAACTATAACAAGTGCAAGTGCGACAAGAACACCAAGCAGAAAACAAGAGTTTACTGCAATACATAATACCTGCGACGCTACGCTAAGCTTTACATCGAGGAACTGCGTTGCCGCATGACACGCCCATTTTTAGCGCTTAATATCAGATTTCTGTTGGGGAAGTCCCGTTCAATGAATAATTGTGAATTTCTCAGAACTCGTGCCCAGTAGACGGTAGCACGTTTTGTATATCTCCTAATTGCTTTTATATTTTTTTTCCTAATAGATAGAAGCGTGCCTTTACAAACTGTTCAGTTTTGTCGCGCAATCTTGAATTAAGAAATATATATCGCTCGCATAAAATATATCTCAATAATGAAACTTGTATGCCTGAAAGGTTCATTCATGCTGCTTTTCGTTTATGTGTTACATAAAAGATTAGGAGCAGTATTTTCGTCAGCAGAAAAGGTCTAGTCGAACCCACAGAAATCGCCTCTTTTTTGCCCGCGATAGGGAAAGAGTTAAATACGGCCACGTTCGTGAAGGTGTTTCTTCTCTTGCCAGAATGCACCCTTAAAGGTTCACTTCTGAGGCTGCCGGTTAGATTACATGACGGATGATACATCGTAACAGTTACGGCCACTCACGAAGGTCCATCACATTGCGGGGGACTTGTACACAAGCGTTGAATTGCGCATTTTTTCCTCTTATATGTCAGCTCTTTTTGATTATTCTAGTTCAGACCGTTCCATGCTATTCTAGGCAAACCCGACCGAAATTGCTTACTTATCGCGACAAGCATGTGTATTTTATGACACATTTTGAGGCAGGATATTTCGAAATCGGCGCAATTTAAAGCACCTATACTAAGGAGGTACGACTCGATTTGTCTTAGTTTCGCCATTACAATGTCTGGCTGCCACGCGTTAGCTGGTGTTTGGTTCGCTCGTCTGGACGTGCGAAGTGAATACCGGAACACAACGGTATCACACAAACACAAATTTCATCACTTGCAACTTCACACTATAGCAAACACGTACACTCAAAGAAAAAAATAATATTGCCGCATGCATAAACGTCTGACGTCGCTCGTGTTCAGAAAGTTTCAACACATATAGTTCCGGCGTTGATCCCGCCTATCGGTAGTCCATCGGAGGTCGTTGAGCGTGTTGAAACACCACTCAGTCGCCAAGCTCAGCGGTGCAAACGCTGAACCACCTCCGCCACCAGACCAGGGCCAGCGGCGGTGCCGAGATCCGTGAACAGCTACTCGGGTCCCGGCGTTTCAACTTGCTGCGGTGACTCGGGCTGCTGATATCATCGCGGTGAGAGGCATGACCGTGTAGACGTGGCGTAGGACCACGCAGTGTTCCAGGGACCCGGGGGGTCCAAACACACTTGCTAATAAAGTTTTCTGTCCTGTCGCCAAGGCAGGTGCTTGAGAGCGAAGTTAAAAACGCCTTCATACTGGGGGCAAGACACAGCAAGATTTTCAGCAGCCGTCGGCCTCTCGAACGCCGCGTCCCGGGCACCACGTTCCGCTCTTCGCGCGCCCCTTCTCTAACATGGCCTTGCCATGCGCTCTCTTCTCATTTTCCTCTCCTTCTTTTTCCATTCTTGACATTCTTCACTTTGGTTTGAAATACCTCCCCTCTCTTCTTCTTTGATTCAGCTTGTCATTCCTGACAGTGGTATAATTTATAATTATGAGGTGCGCGAACATAACTTCGTAAATTAACAAAAGAGCCGCTGACAAGTTTTTCTCTATCATATTACAAGTGTCTTAACTAGAAAATTTCTGAGGCCTATATACTACAACTTTCATAAGCAAGCGTTACAGATAACACATTGTATATGCATGGTGCCCTCGCTAACCATAGCCGGAATTTTAAAAAAGCCAGATGCACTCTATGCTGAGCCATTGGAACTTTGGCATAACTCCACAATGCCCAGATTGCACAGAACTTTATTGTTCACTCTCGCACATGCTCTGGCAATGTCCCAAGTTACCTCACGGTCCTCTCACCTGTGAGTCCGACTGGGAAGAGGCAATCAGGAGTCCGAGCTTCACCACCAACTCAAGGCAGTCCAGAGGGCCAAAGAACTGGCGGAACGCCACAACGTTCCCGCCCCGACTCGGGCGTCGCCTACGGTAGCGGCTGCTAGGGTGTGCCACCTGAACCGCCCGGTGGCTTAAACTACTCAGAACCTATCAATAAAGCTCTTGACTGACTGACTGCATTCTATGACGACTGGACCGAATGCATATTGCTTACGATTTCATGAGCTAAGTCATACTCTTTTGTGTGTTCAACTAAATTGCTTAATTACCCATGTTTAATTAGCCAACTTTTGAAGCAACAAAGCTGGGCAAGAAATTCTAATGCAATTCTAATGCAGATCGGTTCGCAAAACGTCTGATTACACAGTTTCCAACTTGATATCTATTAAGTGTTAGCGTTTTTCTGCTTACTCCAGATACCCGCGAAGTACAAGTGAAACAAATTCGGCAGATCCCACGCGTTGTGGGAATCTGTTTCATGCGAAGAAGTCAGCGAGTACTTCTATGCTGTATTTCATGGCTTCTGAGCCAAGCGTTACGAGGTGAATCGACGTGCTTTTGTAAGTGTAGTAGCTGCGTGCACATCGTCGGCTTACCAGGCACGTCGACAATACTGGCGTTTAAAGGTACCTTATGGTGTGACTTTACGTCAGCATTCACGTTGGAGTGCATACGTCAGTATTATCGAAACTAAGTGCACCTTATACTGTAATCATGTCAATGTCTTACGTAACTTTCGTTAATGTATTCCTCCGGGGTCGAGCAATGGTCCAATATAGCTTGCTGAATTATAGGAACACAAATGTAATGCTCATTAGACTGCTGTAATAGCGGAGCCAACACAGGAACTACAGACGTTGATTAGATATAATGCCTGTATCGTAGGAGCATATATGCAGTGTTTGTTGCTTTGTTGCAAAATGATATAGCCAGAACCTCAACCGCAACTGACGTTGCACCGACATTACGCCTACATAGGCTGTTTTTTTTCCTAACCAGTTCATAGACCTGGCGTGGCTCTGTAATAGAACACCTGACTGCCACGCAGAAAGCTTGGGTTTGATTCCTGTTGGGATCCTCATTTTTATTCTTTCCATTCCTCGGGTCAGCGCTGCCGATGTCGGTTTTTCTTAACGCTCTCGCATTTAAATTACCAATGTCTGTTCTCGCCGTTCCTGGGTAGATAGATATAAACTGTCAATCACTTGTGGCGCATACCCCTACACCATGGCCCGTTGTAAACGGGTATGTGCCACACGTGTCTGAAGGAAAGGGTTTGACGACGTACTCTACAGGATTTTCACGACATTTATATTATGACCCGACAGTCATATTCGTCAAATCCTCTTACCCTCCCATGCTAATTTTGGTCTACACCAACTTAAGGCGGCAATCACTAGGTTGCTAGTTTAACAGATACGTAGATAGAGACGCTCAAAGTGCGAAGGATTTGCTAAGAAATGCTTTGCATTTATATCAAAAATACCACGTGACATGCCTTCTTGCGCGTCGATGCGCGCCGTGATTGCAGTGGTCGCCAAAGTTCCACGTGCAAACGAGTATAGCATTTAGCCGGGTGTGCTGCCGTGATAGGGCAGCGACAAAATGGCGGCTGTGCGACGAAGCACGTTTTGTAGCTGTAGTACAAGAGATAACTGCTGCTTCTGCTTCTCGCTGTCATGCCCCACTGCGAGGAAAACGTATCGTTTGTACGCGGAAAATCAGGGACCACTGCAATCACGGCGCGTATTTTCGCGCAAACAGGCATATCACGCGGTACTTTTTTGTATTTCGCTGGCATCTGTAGTAAGCCGAAAAACACTAATACATAATGTACATTAAGTTCCAAACTGCCTAATAAGACGTTTTGCAAGCTGATCTACAACTTTCACTCTGGAATATTTTTCCCAGCTTCGTGGCCTCATATGTTACTTAATTAAACTTGTCTAATTAGGCAAATAAGCAGAACACAAAAAATATCATGTTTTACTCCATGCAATGTTACTCAACATAAATTCGGTCCAGTCGTCATAGAGTGCGTCGGCAAAATTTTAAACTCTGGCTACAGTTAGAGTGGACACCCTGTATGTTTATAGTACTCTGACATTCCCATGAGCAATGTTAGCTACCTTTTGATTACTTTCGTTATGATTGTTTGATTCAGCTGGTTTTTGTACTCAATATCAATTAATTTTAACTTTCCTCCCGGCCTAAATTTTATACATCATGCTTTTTTTTTTTCACGCGCAACCTTTTTCAGCAAACACTTGGTGCCGTGGGAATCTTCAGCGCCGCCACAGCAATTTCAACAAGTATGTACATAATAAAATACGCAAATGCAGTAAAATAACCCGACCTACTGTATTACGAAGGGTGTATCAGCTGCCTCATTTCTCAAAAGAGAAAAGGAGAGTGATCTACGGTGATAGAGTTGGATGTGTCATCGCGACGATTTTTCGCATAGATATTAGTTTTTCCTTGTGTCTCAGAAAGCGAACAGCTATGAAATATGTATATGCCAGTAATAAATTAACTGCTGGAGGTGGACAAATTTATACGTTATCACTTTTTGTTATTTCGTTAAATCTGAAAAGAAGTGAGTATACACACCAAAGCGCTTTACATTTAGAGTACGTTTAGTTAAGGAGCTGGATATAAAAAAAAACTAAAAACGCTCGCTCTTTCCATTCTGCTGCTTTGCGGCGTTTCCAGTGCTTTCTGTCCCGCTGGTATACACGAATATTGTCATTGGCTTGGCTGGAACAACGTACACCGCATTGGTAAGAGCATGCAATACTTATCCAAACGAAAATTATTTTTAATATTCCACCATGGCTATTTTTGAAGGTATCGTTTCCGAAACAGACACACTATGCCTTTAAAAAGACATCACAGAATGCTTTTTGTGAGGCATACATTCAGGTTCCGAGCACATAAGAAGTGAAAGCTAATCCTTCCTTTAATTCTGTTCTCATGTCGCAGAAAGCCTACAAGTAGCTATTTAATTCATGGCATGCATTGAATGCCTTACTACTATGAATGGTGTCTAGGATAAATTTATAGAGGTTTATCGAAAATCTTTCCTTTCAGTGAAGAACGTGCATATGTTCCCATGAATTTTCATGACCTAAATACTTTTTGTTAAGTAGACGTGTTGTCTTAGTCATTTTGCCAGGTGCCCCCCCCCCCATTTATGCTAAGCATATAAGTTAGCAGTGTCATAACCTCCGCTTCATATATGTGACTGGTATAATTCACAGGACGTCTCTATTATTCACTGCGCCTCGCGAAATTGCCTTTTGTGGTTCCGATGCGTCTTGGTCTTTCTGGAAAATTTGGCTTTTTTTGTATCTATATATGGAAAGGTAGTGACGTCACTATCTACGTCTCAAGCTGCCGTCGCCGTGACAGCTTGCGCAGTAGTAATTTTTACCGGGAAACCTATGCGGAGAGCACTGCGTCCTTATCACGCCTTATGCTCGATTATGCAGTGTGGATGCCGCTTTTGCGCTCGTATTAAATTAAAACATATTCTGTGCCCTATACTGTATGCGTAATAGAAAAGAACATATGCACTTTTAAATTCAATTGATTATGTTCCCTTTTTTTTTCGGCAGGAGGACGCCAAGAGAAATCTCTACCTAGTAGAGGCTAGCACCTTTTCTGCAGTACGACCGTTTTCTTAGGCCCGTATTCACAAACCAACCTTATCCTTATCTTTTGCCCTCCTTACATTTTCGGCACCTTAACGTGTTTCATAAACAAACCTTATGCCGCAATCCAACCTTTCCTTAACCTTATCGCCGTGAAAAGGCGGCGTTCGATAAGGTAGCCCGGCAGCTACCTTAAGGCGCCACTTATGCGACGCGCTATCGCTGATTACGCAAGAAGCTTTACCAAATCAATAAAGAAAAGGTGACGTACGCTACCGGTGTCCACATGTGCAATTTACGCTGTGAGTGCTCGGAAATCCGTCAAATCCCATAAAGAGTTCAACGACGGTGTAGAGTAGAGTAGAGCCTAGAAGCTATGGCTCAAACCCACACTGGGGGATTGGCTAAGAGCCGATTAGTTTTTAAAGGTGTGTTGCTGAGCAGATTCTGGAAGCAAGCACTTCGTGTCCCCGAGCTGGCTGCTGGAAACGAGCCCCCACTACGTCGGTTTTCCCGTGCCTCCGCTGCTTCAGCTGCTGGTGGTGCTCTGTTTCTACTGGCGCAGGCACTGTTCAAATTGTGAATGGTGACTTGGGGGGCATACCCTAGCTACACTGTTCCGCATTATTAAACGTCTGAAAAAATCAGTCAAGGTACGGCGCGGAAGTCGACGTGTTTCACTGCAGGATGCGATATCTGTTTACCCATTTTTGCACTCACGTAGCCGCTGCTCGACACGCAGCCGCACGTCGCTATTGCTGCTTTGAGCTGCTCCCACTTTCTCGTGTTGTCCTTCACTAACACCGCGTGCTATCACAATTTGTCGCTATCACAGTGCAACGCTTTCAGGTCGATGAGTAGCGCTGGATCTTCAGTGAAATTCAAGTCTCGCCTTTCTGTCGCACTCAATAACAAGCGTAAGTATGACCCACGCAAACAGCCTCACACACAGGCAGACGGAGAAAAACCGCTCGCCACTTCACGCGCCTCTCGGTGCCCTCGTAGGAACAGCGCTCGTAGGAACAGCCGGTTGATATGACAACGGTAAAACGTTACCAAAGAAAATGAGCAAACAGCGTGGCCAGACGAGGCGCGTTCTTACCGAAACTTACACGGGTGTGCGTTCCTGCATTTTTCTTATTGTTTTGAGGAGCAAACAGCTTTTTTTTTTCTTGCTGATAGACCAACAATGAGCCACTAAATGTTCGTAGCCTCGCTCCCATGCTCGTTCCTCATGACGACAAGGCCGCCTTCCGTAAGGCTGCCTAAAACCGAACAAGGCGTGTTTATTAAACGCACTGTGACCTTTTCTTATCCTTACACTTTTCCCTTCCTTACGAAAGGCCGCCTCATAGCGTTAATATAAGGTTGGTTTGTGAATACGGGCCTTAGATCAAGTTAAGCTTTCTGGCCGAAATCATTTTCGCAGATTCTCAAGCAAAGCTTACAGCATCTCGATTCGTAATGTTCCACGTTTCATTGTGAACTTTCCAGCAATACATCTGTGTACTTGCAGAGATCACTGCTTCGCTCTTTTTCTATTTTCCATTTCCTTACCAACGGTACAGGGTAGCAAAACCGGACGCTACCCTGGTTAACCTCCGTACCTTTCCTCTCTTATCTTTGTGTACCGAGCGCTTCACCACTGAATACAGACGTTCTTTGATATGTTGACGTGACATTTGTTGGCATCTATAGGGTGGACTTCGAAGCGTTGTGTGGGCGGACTGCATACAGGCTGCAGTCATGTTGGCGTCACCAATCGTGATCATGTCAAAGATGTTCTACGACTCTAGCAATGTGAGCCAGCCATTAAGGCCCCTCAGTGATTTCAACGTCACCCAATACATATTACGGTAAGGAACCGCTATGCACGAATAAACTTGTTTGCTTTACTTTGTAGAGTTTGCATCATCACAAAAAATGGCGTATGTCTCATCAGTGCCTGCGCACTGTTATCTCTAATATTATTTGAAGACACTGCAAGCCCTGCACAACATATAACATAAAATATCATGGAATGTTTTCTCATTATAATAATATGGCTCTCCTATACGAACACCAGATGGTGACTAGGGCAAGTAAACCTGTTATACTCACTCTAATAGTAATTAACAAGTACTAAATTTGGTTACAGGCCTACTGAGATGACTGGGATAGTTATTTGTTTTTATACCACAGTATGCGTTCGCTGATACATGTGGACGCCGTAGACTGACTGCGATGGATTGTTTTGATGACATTAGGGGAAACACACTGAATGTGGCAGGGGATAAGTGTACGGCCGACTAGTTAAAAAAGACTTGAAGACTAGTGGTTCAAATGAAGTGATTTCACGCAAAAAAAACAATTTTCTTCAGTGGATAACGCTATTTGCATCATAAAGATATCTACGTTTTTCAATGCACCGGAATGTTTAACAGTTTTAAGGACTGATCTTTGTGGCACGTACCAGCCCACTGGGTGTTTCGAAAAAATGCTCATGTCACCATCACTATCAGTGAAACTATATACTTAGATCTTACCTAAATGCTGAATACGTAATTTGTGTGTACATCTTACATGGCGTGAATCGGAGCCAAATGAAGCCCCCATTTCGTAGCCATTCGTTTTAAAATCTTAATGGGATAGTTTGAACCACTTCCAGTAATGTTACCAGTATTGTGCCAAACAAATCAGACTTATAGCAAGTTTACATTGCTAGGATGTCAGAGATAACCAAGTCACGTAACAACGATAAATTAGCAACTGTAATACCAAGAACAAAAAAACATGTGCCTGGGGCAAGCATTACAGAATCAAGGTATTTATTTCACATCTTTCAATCGCCAGGAAATATGAGTGAGGTGGTATTGCGAGAATAACGGTAATGTGAGGACATGCTAGCCGGGCGGAGTTGGCAAAAGTGCTGAGAAAACGCTCACTAGTTACGTGTGTACAAAAGATGAAGTCCTCTACCTTAAGTAAGGGGAGATGTGCATAACTTAGGCTGCCACCGTTTTCAGCACGAAACATGGTCCCACCAATTTCTCTTCCGGAAGTCCTGAAGTGTTTTTAAGGCGAAAGCCATAGATGTCTCCTCAATCTCGAATATTGACCGTCGGCGGCGTCTTCGAGATTTGGCGAGGCCTGACGAGACTTCGCGAGACCTGCTGAGATTTCGAGAGGTCGGCATCGGCTTTAACAGGAATGACGAAGAAAACTAGCTGTTAGAGGTCGATCAAAGATCAAGTGATTCTCAAGTGAAGGCGCGTGCGCTGCAGGCTTATTAACAGCCACATGACCTGAATGTAACATGACACCATCAATTACGCCACCCTGTGACGTCACCGTTAAGACACAGATCGTAAGGATTTGTGACGTCATTGTGGCGTCAGCAAAATGACGTAAAGCGATGACAACATCGCATGATGTCGTCGCCCGGTCGCAGGCGGGCCAATCACGAAGGCTGTGTAAAACCACGTTAGGTGCTGCGAGCTTTCAGAGGGAGGGGAGAGGAGAATCAAAACCTTGGACTCAGATCGAAAAGGAGAAAAAAAGAAGATGACTTTCTCAATGCAGACGGCTTAGGCAATGGCACAAAGAACCGTGCGAGTCCTTAAACGTTACGTTCCGAATATCGCGGAAAATCAAGGATGCTGTTTCATTGTAATTCTTTCTCTGATTCAATGCGTTTTGCGCTTTTCCTGCTTTTGCCGTCGCCAGTTTTCAAAGTGACGGTTCATCAATGGGATGGATCAGTCGGACGCAAAACCGCGAATATTTAGAATGCCATGGAAATGAGTAGAGAGCCAGTTGTTAGGGAAAATATGACGCGGTAATTTACTACTTTGCGAAAACCTACCAATGTGTCGTGTTTTCATCTTTCCGAGGCTCCGTACGCGTTTAGGGATATTACAAAAGTACTTTAACAGGGAAGACAGTTCCTCTTCGGCTAGAGATCACTTTGCTAAGTTCGGAGAACCTGTCCGGTTTCTCCTAACGTGAACTAGTATTGCATGCTGCTGGCTATGGTAGAGCCTTCGTTTCTGTCCCATTTGTTTGTCTTGCTCTATTAGGTACCGCTCCAAGGCATGGAAAAGTATATAGTGACCCGGTACGTGGCTTGGGTTATATATCTTATATATGGAGGATTTGAAGAATATCTCAGCCTGGGAGCATATCTCCTAGAATAGAAGGAATACCTGAATCATGATACTGATGAATTGTTCAAACACCCGCCTGCTGTGCTCGGCAGGAATGACTTCGACGTTACCACTGATGAGAACGTGTGGACTGCACTGGTGGCATGCCTACCGTACTCACTTGTACGCATCGGATGCGACCAAATGTCTGTCCAAAGGTTTATGGCTGCAAAGACAGCCCGAGAGGCTAAATGGTGAGCTCCATTCGTACTTTCTTCGTGAAGCTAGCATGAAGTGGGCCTAAAGTGATGGGGCCTGAAATGGGCATGCATCGAGCGCATTTCAGGCTAGCATAAAGAGCGAGCACGTTTTGTTTCAGGATTCCCATCGCCGGTGCAGTGATGCTCGTCCTCTTCTTCGGAGCCATTGCATTCTCCGCTTTATCTGTGATTTACTGGTACCGAGACTGTGACCCTCTGCTATCTGGTGCCATCTCAAGTTATGATCAGGTTAGTGAAGCGTTTTGGCTTGCTTAACGAGCTCTGTTGTAAATAAAAAATGCGCGGAAGACCGCACGAAATTTCTTTACATGCGCTAAGCTCTCTGCACTAGGCTAACGGCACCGGAACGTATGTTTAGTCGGTAAGATGGTGAGATCGCCTGCGCAAGGTGCGTGGCTTCATCCCTACAGCCGGTCCTCTTCCGATTTGTAGTACAGATACAAGTAGATGAGCAGACAGGTGATTAGGGCCTGCAGGTGCGCGCAATTTGGGAGGGAAAAACGCTGGCTGCTTTGTTTGTCTGCCAGAATGAAAAAAAACTACCGTATTTACTCGATCGTAGGTCAACCCATTTTATCTAAACCTGAAATCCTAACCTGGGGGGTCGACTTAGAATCGAAGCCGAAACTTGTTTCGTTTGTAAGGTCGACTTTCAACCGAAACCGAGATATAAACCACGCTGTGCCATGGTTACGACATAATGTTCCCGTTCCTTCTCTACTTGTAACATATACAGTATATTCTCGGGTACAACCCGCACCCGCAACAATGATTTGGAGGAAATGTTCTTAAAATGACATCCGCGTATTGCCGCGAACTTACATTTTTCGCATACCTTTGAACCATTGCCGTGAAGCCACTTCTGCGCACTGGAATTCGAGATGAATTCTTCAGCGACATCCTAAAGAGATTTTCTTTATGAAATGTTCCCCCACCTTTCTTTCTTTTCTTTCCCCCATATGATTTTAGGCGGGCGGAGTCAACCTACATTCGAGTCGACTTACAACAGTGTAAATACAGTATGGCTAAACCCTAAGTCCCATGCGGGTAATTTCCTATTAAGTTGGTGCATCATGGCATCAGGTCCGCAGTGACTCAGTACAATGTCAGAAGCGCACTTGTGCATATTTTGTCCACTGCACATGTTTCGCCAGACTTCCATTCATGTGCCCTTCTCGTCCTACCAGTTTGTTATCCGTGTTGCCGGATTCACTTTTCTTTCAGATACTTCCTTATTACATCAAAGAAAGGTTTTCCGACGTTAAAACACTGCGAGGTTTGTTCTTGGCTGGACTTCTCAGTGCTTCAACGAGGTGAGAACTTGATGGTACTTTTTTTTTGCTGTATAATACTATGTCAGCGAGTACCAATTAATTCATATTCCGCCAAACTTGTCCACGAGAAACGCAGATGGATGCTCGGTCACGATTGCCATGTTTTCTACGGCCTTTTTATGCGATGAGCGCTAATTGGTCGAGGGTTATCGATCTTGATATATATTAAGAGAATTGTCGTCAGTCCACCAGTTGATTGTAAATGGTTTTTTTTTTGTGACGTTGAGGCCACAAAACGCGTATAAACATGTGGTCCGTCCAAACACTGGCTCCGAGATCTTCAAGCAGGACGTATATGTCGACATGTATGCATTTGCCAATAACTAATTGCCAGGGATATATTATTTGAAGTTTTCGTGAGTTAATAATTACCTTTCTTCTTTCTTTGCAGCACCGTATCATCAGTCGTAAATTCACACGCAGCTACAATTTATATGGACGTTATTTCACCCTACTTTGAAATGAGTGGGCGAAGAGCCGTAGTTTTGATGCACTCTTTAGGTATGCATTAATAGAACAGCTTTAGAGCTACTTATTAGTGTCGGGAAAAATGTTTTAATCGTGGTGTTTGATCACGTCTCATATACATTCACTTCCCGATATTCGTGAATACCTTTTTGGTCCTTAGTACTTAATTTCCATTTCTAGCAATGCCAAGAGATGTGCCCTGTAATATTTTTACTTCGCAAGAGAGGGAGTAGTTCTATCACACTATCACACAAATCCCTTGCCTTCCTGAGCAAGAAAATATCAAGAAATCACCACTTGCCTGATTAATATGCGATGTTGCGTGATCGGAGTTCGCAGTCGCAAGTGAGATCGAAATTGTCAGGAAGTTTTAATTAGCACGAATCCCTAAACTTACAGGAAAGTCCTATATAAAACAGATGAGTTCGAAAAATGTGTGATGGGTTAACGTCCATCTGCTTGATTTCGAGCGCCTGTACATTTAAGAGAATGGAAGTCCAACATATTATTTTAGCCTGTCCGAATGAAAAAGAGAGATTTTATCGAGGGAAGTGAAGAACAGACGCACCAAAGGATTAGCGAAATTTCACAGCTGATATTCCACGTCTTTTTCTAGAGAAAGTACAATAAAATAAAAGCGTGTCCGTTACTGCAGATTGTAGGTCTACCGGGTGAATTGTAACGCCTCGAATTCTAACAAAATCATCGTGAAAGACTTGCACTTGAGTCATAGTTATTACACGTGGCGTATAACTGGCTTGCCTGTTGAAATGTGGAACGTTTCCTTTTCCAGCGTTTGGAAGTGGCATTATAATGACCCTTTTTGCAATAGCTGTGCCAGTATTCGGATCGGCCACGCGGGTATGTCAGGGTCGGCAGTATTCTGTATTCCCGAATTTCTGACGTGTTTGTTTCCTGTGATATGCACATAACCATTTGTTCCAACGCAGCTCTTTATCTCCTTTTACTCTTCTGCATCCGGTCCATTCGCCGGACTCATGCTCCTAGCCATATCGTCCCCGTGGGTCAAAGCGAAGGTAAGATTTACCTCAAGGTAATAATAGAGTTATGTTTACCAACACACCTAAAGGTGATACTCGAAGTACGTATGCACCTGCACTGACGCCGGGAACCGCCGTTCGTGCCCTTTGGACGAAGATAACTTATGTTTGCTTCGAAGCTGTTTATAGTTTGGATCCCGGAGAAATTTCGTGCCCATCGAACAAAACACAGGCTTTAACCCGCCCACTCGTTAAGTAATTCATATGGTGCGACGCCTGCTGCGGTTGTGCGCTTCTGCCACCGAATATTACATCAAGTAACGAGACCCCTTCCTTCCTCGTTCCCCTCCTCATCACGCTCAATTATGTCCTCCTCACCATCATTTCCCTTTTCTACCTTCTTGCTATATTAGCAAGAAGGTAGAAAGGCTGCGCTATTGGCCGCGAGATCGAGCAGAATCGGCTCCTAGCGGCGAGCGGACGAAACCCCGTGGTGTGGATGGCTCCTTGCGTCGTCTGCTAGCCACACCGTGTTCGCATGTGTGCGTACGTCATACACGTCCTGAGATTACAGCTTTTTCCGTTGTGCTAGAACAGTATCAAATGCTTGTACGTATGCCTACACGATATACATAACCATTTCGCCTTACGAGACTTGTATGCACTCTAATAAGCGAGTGCATGCACGTGTTGGTATGGCGCTAGGTCTAACCATCGTACCGTCCATTCACCAAAATCATTTCAATGTGGGTACCACTTTGTCGTTCAAGCACATCGCATAGTGCATTTGGCGTCGTCCTAAACGGAAAAAAGGTACTAAATGTCGAGGTGTGAATGCAGAATTTTAGCGACACCATCTCGTGAAGTGTTGGCGATTTGAAAATCCTTGTGACACCGCAAAGCATGTACTAACGTCTGCAGAGGCCGGTTAGCGGTAAAAAAGATCTGACGCCACGCATTTCTATAGCAGTACGCGTATGCATGCAGACAGAAAAGCAGAGTGCACAAAGTTCTACTTGATCTAATTACGCAGAAATACAGGCTCTCTCTCTCTTTCTTTTTGTAGCCGCTAGAGCAAGAAGTAAATACTTAATTGGCTCAGTCAAGCAACACTACTTATATTGTGGCATAGGCAAAACAAAATGTAAACACGCGCAAATAAAGCAAGAAAAGACATCGAGGACAGTGCAATACACGAATGTGACTGAAGGTCAGTACATCATTGATTGACAGATTGCGCTCCTCTCGTACATTAATTTGGCAATGGAGGGCGCATACATCACCATTAGGCTGCAGTCAACGCGCTTTATTCGCCGACAATTGTCTCAGGCCGGCCACGGCGAAGCGCCGCTACGTACATTTGTATACGCGCGGCCGACCGCCTATCCACACAAATGTGGAGACGGTGCTGCCACCTATAGCCCGATCTCGCGGCGAATACTCTGCTAGCGTGCATGTATAGCCGAGTGGTTAAGACGCTCGTCTTCTGGTCTTGGGTACGTGCGTGCCAATCTCGCCACGTGAAGGCAATTTTTGCTAAATAATTTTTCGCTCCCTCTGTCTTTATTTCTATTCCTTTCTATCTCTCTGTCCCCCGCAGGGGCGTCTGCGCAAGCAGGCGTTTGGTGTGTAGCGACACCACGGACCCGAGCTAGCGGGGGGGGGGTAGTTTCGACCCCCTCCCACGCCTAGCCGTGCGTGGCTGTGCCGTGTCCGGAGGATCCTGGGGGTTGAGCCGACGCCGGGTGATTGGACCTTTAAGGCCTCCCGGCAGAGGCAACACATTCCTTTGGCCCCCGCTTCACGTAGATGGCACCTCTGGGCTGACACACCCAGGGGAAATCGGCAGTCGCCTCTTCCTATCTCGCCCACGTCTTCGTCTTTCTCTCCCACTTTTTTGCCTTCCCTGTCCTCTCTTGTCTTCTAGTTACTTCCGTTTTTCTTGGCGGCGAGGGTTAACCTTGCTTGTGTGTGTGCCCTCTCGGTCTCGAGCAGCTCGGGGCATGCAGGCCTCCGAATCTGCAGGCCCAGGGCCTTCTGTGCCGTCAGAAGGCCCCAAAACTCTGACACCCGTGCGCGTAACCCGCGAGCGGGCATCCAGCGTCTCTGCCGAGGCGATGGACACAACGGCAAGCTTAACGGCGACACAGGCGCCGAAGGAACGGCGCAGCTCGTTGGAGCGCGCCAGAATAGAGAAAGCCCGCATCACGGGGCCTGGAAAGGGCTCTGTGACTTAAGCTACAGTTCTCTCCGTGCACACAGCACTAAGTTACACACAAAATGGATACACAAATTTTACAATGAAATGTGAGGTCTTCTCAGAAGCCTTGATGATATCCAAGAACTCATACACGAACACTCTCCAAAAGTGCTGTGTGTACAGGAAACACACCTGAAAACAAAACACACGAACTTCCTTAGACACCACGTCATCTTCCGTAAAGACCGAGATGAAGCTACCGCATCATCTGGTGGTGTTGCCATCATAATAGATAACAGCGTAGCGTATCAAGGTTTGCAGATACAAGCGCCGCTCGAAGCAGTGGCCGTCCGAGCAGTTATATTAAACAAACTTGTTACCATTTGCTCACTGTACATCCCCCCTCATCATCAGCTGCACAAACATGAATTTCAGTCCTTAATGGATCAATTACCTTAACCATATATCGTCCTTGGCGATTTTAATACCCTCAGCCTTTTGTGGGGCGACTCTCGGAGCGATGCGCGAGGTCGTTTAATTGAGAATTTTATCTTTTCCACTGATGCATGCCTATTAAATAAGAAAGAACCCACGTTTTTTAGCCCGGCGAACAAAACATACTCGTGCATTGACCTTACTTAGCATTGCTTCTCCCAACCTTTTATCCGATTTTAAATGGGATGTTAGTAAAAGCCCTTATGGGAACGATCACTTTGCCATACTGCTGAGAACGCCAAAAGAAAACGAATTTTCACCCCAGGCTCCAACTTGGAAGGTAGACGGAGCTGATTGGGAGAAGTACCAGAGTCTCAGTAGTATCTCGTGGGCCGAGATTTCTTCCTTAGGAATTGATTCTGCTGCTAAATATTTTACCGCTTTTATTACTGACGCTGCTTCAAAATGTATTATATGTGATATACCCAGGAAATCCACAGCGCGACCTCTGAGTAGAGGTCGCTGCTGCGGTAGCTACACGCAAAAAGCACCTGCCGCGCCGCCCCTGGAATCAAGGGCGTTGACGAGGCACTCGTGCTTATGTCATGTATCTACACGATAGCTTTATCACCACAAGCATTGCCATCCATTCCCGCTACACACATTTCACGTCATCCCCATGATTTTATTCTTTACATGTTTCAACCACCAAAGCGCGCGGAATTTTAAGCCCGTATACAGCCACGTAACACTATCATAGCTCACAGTCCTTACATATTGTCACGTGGTCGTGACGTCGACAAAGACCGCAGCCAGCACGTCCGAGATGAAACTGTTTATTTGGCCGAACTTGTGGCCGGCAAACTGAAAGTCAAACTACAGCAATACACTGATAGCGGCGAACAGAGCGTCGACCGTCGATCAACTGCTTATGGCTGGGATGCGCCGTCTGTTATACATCACGCATCGAACTTTCCAGTCGTACCACTGGTTGTCGCGCAAGCACTGGAATAAACTAGACTATTCGCGTCCTGCGTGCAATCTTAACAAAACGATCTACTACACTCGCGAAGCTTCTTGAACACTGCGGCGCGGTCAGCGTCAAGCGTTGATAACCGCCCTTGCTGGTCAAATCCGAATACATCAAAATAAAAGAAGAAGCGGGCGTGGCATTGCCCCCCTCTGAAAAGGCATCGTCCCGATGCTTGCGACAGAACATAGCAGGGAAAAAAACAAAAAAATCACAGCATATCCACGGGGTGAATGATGATGAGTGGGGCGAAGCTACGGAGGGAATCATCTGTAAACCGTGAAACTTCCGTGAAATGCGCCCAGTACATAATATAAAGAGTGTGAAACATCGTGTGTATATTAAACATCAAACTTTTATTGTACTGTTGGTTTACGTGGTCCCTTCATTATCACTTGTGATCGGTGAAATGCAAGGAAGAAGTCCGCTCCCGAGCGAAAGAGCGCCAAGAGCGACCGCATTCCCCGCTCGCCCTGTGCGAATTAAAGGCAAGGCTAGAGGGAAGACAGGACGCGCGTTCCACGACGCGAGGTCGGTAGCATGCCCAACGAAAGCCAACGGAACGCGATCGTGCAAGTACTCCGGCTTCGCATCGCCTCATGGTTCCATTTAGCGTCCCAAAACCAAACATATTGCTCAAGGTGTGCCTTGCGTTTTTCGTAGAAATAATTTCTTTATCATGTACATTAAGACGAAAAGTTGAAAGCTCACTAGAGTGTATCGCCCGCAAAGTATGTCTTTTAGTGTGATTTAACTCTCGTACGGCAGGGTCCTCGCGCCGTTGCCGGTCCACCTCGCCCGTTGACGATCGGGCGAGGTGGCTAAATACAACTACTACTACTACACTTTAAGAAAAACATCTGGCGTTCTTTCGTTCTGCTTTTACAAAACATCTGGCGTCTTTCGTTGGTTTATTTCATCAATCAACGGCGTCTTGAACAAAATTTTTATTGTTTAATCACGCACAGGAGAAATCTCACCAGGCACTACCTTGGAGGTAAACAATGGCTGCTAATGGCAGTGAGAGACAGAAGAAGTCGGCTTTTAGCTTACACTTACACTTCTACTTCTACTAACGTTTCCTACTGGAACATGCCAATGGCTGCTAATGGGGAATGAGAGACAGAAGAATTCGGCTTTTAGTTAACGCGCACGCTGCGAATTTTTTATTGTTCAACAACGCACAGGAGAAATCTCCCACCGGCACCGCCTTGGAGGTCAAAGCGTAAGACTTGTTACTCACTACTACGATCACGACGACTACGAGGGACGAACGGGTGCCGCCTTAAGGAGCTTCGCCCCTAAAAAGGAACAAGTGCATAGACAAAATGAACAAAGGAAAAAGTACAGTCCCCGTGTTTGCTAACGCGCAAGAAACGGCTTAAGGCGCACGACATGGACGACTTCAGGTCGTGCGCGGCGTCGCTGGGAGTTCGTAATGCCGTCCGGGACGACCTCGTAGTCAAGAGCTCCGAGACGTCGAGGCACCTTGTATGGCCCGAAGTATCGCCGAAGAAGTTTTTCACTGAGCCCACGTCGACGTATCGGCCTCCAGACCCACACACGGTCACCGGGTTGGTACTCCATGTGGCGTCGTCGAAGATTATAGCGACGGCTGTCGGCCCTCTGCTGGTTCTTGATGCGCAGGCGGGCGAGCTGTCGAGCTGTCGAGCTTCTTCGGCGCGTTGCAAATAGGCCGCAACGTCGAGATTGTCTTCGTCGGTGGCGCTTGGTAGCATTGCGTCGAGCGTCGTTGCCGGGCTCCTTCCGTAGACCAGCTTGTACGGCGTCATTTGCGTCGTTTCTTGTGTAGCGAAGCTTTGGAACTCTGAAGTGGGTCGTCCTCTCCAGCCCTCTTCGCCCTCTTCGGAGAGAACGCAGCTCGCGCAGAGAGTCGGCCCCGCCTTGACTGTTGCTGTCGTTCACCTTCCCCGAGTGTCCGCCAATAAACATCTTTTTAATTTATAATAGTATTAAACTACGATCCGCATTCAATGCCCTTGGAGCTTCTATCCCGTGCCGTGCCCTCTACCGTGACTCAAGATACCACCCAGCAAACGCATCCCACTGCACCGACGGGATGTCCCGGTGTCCCCCGTATCCGCGACCCTCCTGTTTTCACCGGCGCGGATGGCACCGACGTCGAGGACTGGCTCGCGATTTACGGGCGTGTCAGCGTACCCAATAAATGGGACGAGGCAGGCACACTGAGCAACCTGGTTTTCTACCTCGCGGGTGTCGCAAGCCTATGGTAGAACAACCAGGCATCCTAATTCGCTACGTGGTACGCTTTCAAGACCGCCATTGTCGACGTGTTTGGCCACCCTGCCGTTCGTAAACTGCAAGCTGAACAGCGTTTACGTGAACGAGCCCAGCAGTCGGGCGTCTTTCACGAGTTACATTGAAGACGTCCTCGACTTGTGCAAGAAAGCCAGCGCGACAATGTCTGAGTCTGACAAGATCCGGAACGTCATGAAAGGCATCGACGACGATGCCTTCACTATGCTGCTCGCCAAAAACCCTTGCACTGTGGTTGACGTCATCACACTGTGCCAGAGCTACGAGGAGCTGCGCCGACAGCGGTTGATGACGCGTCGACCTCCATCACGTGGCGCCGATCTCGCTGGCATGTCGGCCATTTCGGACCACTCCGTCTTGCTCGCCGAAATGAAGTCATTCGTGCGCGAGGAGATTGCCCGCCAGTTCTCTCTACTGGCTTTCGCTCACCGGCAGCCTGTTGAACAGCCGTCGACCACACTGCTGCCTCCCCTACGCCGGACTATTGAGCAGGAAATCGCGGAGGTCATGCCGGAATACCACCAGCCCCCTCGAGCGACTGCGCAGCTCAGTTACGCGCAAGTTGTAGCTAGGCCGCCCCTAGCGATCCCTGTGGTTCCCCCACTTACTTACGCCGGAACTGTCGCCAGGCCTCAGGCCTTCGAAGAGCGTGTGCCGGCTGCGTACGCCGACGTCGTCCATACGCACCGACTGCAGCCCAGCATGCAGTCATATCAGCAGCCACCCCGTCCGTCGCGTCCTGCGACATGGATGGGACCTAGCCCGGCAAGCCTATGGCGCACCTCCGACAAGCCCCATCTGCTTTGCGTGCGATTGCGCCGGTCACGTCGCCCGCTATTGCAATCGCATGCAGCCGCCTCGAGTCGGATCGACCGTCACCAGCCAGTCAAGCCGCGCATATTACCAGCCGCCGCCACCTATGTCACCGACGTCACGCCCGTCTCCATCTACCCGTCGTTCGCCGTCCCCAAGACGCCGCTCACTGTCACCGATGCGGCCTCGTCCGGTCGTACGAGACCAGGAAAACTAGTCGTCGCAGTCCAAGAGGCAAGGGCTGCGACGCTATCGAACAGCCAAAGCCCTCAGCAAAGCCTATCAAACGTAGTAGACGTGTTTGTACATGGTGTGCACACATCGGCCCTTGTAGACACTGGAGCTGCCGTATCTGTTATGGACGCTAAATTTAACCGACTACTACGAAAAGTGACGACGCCACTTTCCGGGCTCTCCCTCCGTACAGCCAACTAACTCCCGACGTATTCACCCGACAACGCTGTGCGCAGCGCGTGTCATCATTCAGGACGCTCTGTACGCCGTCGAATTCATCATAATTTCTTCATGCTCTCACGACGTCATCCTGGGTTGGGATCTTCTCGCTCACCACGAAGCCGTAATT
Organism: Rhipicephalus sanguineus; assembly: GCF_013339695.2. Taxonomy (NCBI): domain Eukaryota; kingdom Metazoa; phylum Arthropoda; class Arachnida; order Ixodida; family Ixodidae; genus Rhipicephalus; species Rhipicephalus sanguineus. The sequence continues at coordinate 157,084,952 of NC_051179.1, forward strand.
CGTTGCGCACCAGCCGAAATACAGCTCTCACCATTCTCCAATTTGACGCCGGCGAAAAGTCCATTGGCTGCGACCAAGGTACTCGTCAAAGACGACACCACAGTTCGTGCAAACTCGTCAACGGCTGTGTCCGTCTATTCCACCGGTCTCTCCTACCCTTGTCACACGGGTCGTCTAACCACAGTTAAGTACGACGGCCGTTAAGTCTAACGGCTGTTGTACCTTGTCACACGACAACCCTAACCGCAGTTAATCCGCTAACGGCCGTTTTCGTAAACGGAGGTAGGCAACCCCTGTTAGCACCTTAAACTGACAACATGGCTGCCTCCATGTCGGACGCGAGCAACTCGGCTCCCAGCGAAATATCAAGCCAAAAGCGTGTCAACTGGACCGTTGCGACGATGGAGGCGTTGATACGCATTTGGGAAGATAAATTACCGGCTTTGAGGTACCAGTTTCTCCGTGCTGCAAAAATATCGTGTGTATTTCACGAGATTGATACACAGCAGCGTTCGTTCATTGAACAGGGCTTCACGCTATTTGATAGACGCGCATCAAAACACGCTGCAGACGCGTCCATTATCGAGCGTGAAGCCCTGTACAAGGCGGTGTAATAGCGGTGTTGCACGAACGCAGCCATGTATGAACTAAAGAACGCTTAGAAGCGCTGCAAACGTGTGACAGCGCCTCTGTCTGGTTTACGGTAACTGTGGTTACGTCCGTTAACTGCAGTTTGGGATAACAGCGGTTAAGCTTACCCGTGTGACAAGGGTATCCGACACCGTTCCACTCCTTTCTCCCTCTGACCGCGTTTTCACCAGGAAAGCTTTGCTGGTGCCATTTGCGACCATGCAAGTTACTCAGGGCGACACCGATATTTCTGTTACGAACCTATCCCCGTACATTGTTAGGTTGGTGCGAGGCGAATGTCTCGGCAGAGCGGAAGCCCTCCAAGACGCACAAGTTATGGACGCACCGGCTGACACGCACTCCGCCAGCTCCCGTACGCTCTGTGCTGTTTCCACATCTGACTCGTCACCCGCTGACGTATTTGCTTCCTCCATTGCTGACAACCTTACGTCGGTCCAGCGTCCCCAGCTTCTGTACCAGGCCTGTTGGAAGAATTTCGTTCTTCGTTCGATGTCGCGCAAACTTCTCTCGGCCGCACGTCTGCTGTCACGCATCGCATCGACACTGGCGCCCAACCGCCACTGCGGCAACGTCCATATCGCGTATCTCCAACAGAGCGTCGTGTAATTAACGAGCAAGCCGAAGACATGCTTCGCCGCGATGTTATTCGACCCTCAAACAGCCCGTGGGCGTCTCCCGTCGTTCTCGTTGCGAAGAAGGACGGCTCTGTGCGGTTCTGCGTGGACTACCGACGACTGAACAAGATCACCCGTAAGGACGTTTATCCCCTACCTCGAATAGACGACGCCATTGACAGCCTGCAAGGAGCAGAATTCTTTTCATCGCTCGATTTGCGCTCAGGGTACTGGCAAGTCCCTATGGATGATGACGCTCGACCGAAAACAGCGTTTGTCACACCCGACGGCTTGTACAAGTCCAACGTCATGCCATTTGATCTGTGTAATGCGCCCGCGGCCTTTGAGCGCATGATGGATACCGTTCTGCGCAACTTGAAATGGCACACGTGCCTGTGCTACCTCGACGACGTCGTCGTTTTCGCCCCGGACTTCTCCACGCATCTTCAACGCCTGCGGCTTGTTTTGACGCGTTTGAGCGACGCCGGGCTACAACTGAATCTAAAGAAGTGCCGATTACCACCACGGCAGCTGACAATACTAGGCTACGCCGTGTCCAAGGACGGAATTCTCCCCGATCCAGCCAAGTTTCGGGCCGTGACAGAGTTCCCCAAACCTACGTCCGTCAAAGAACTGCGCAGTTTCGTAGGACTATGCTCCTACTTTCGGCGCTTCATACGAAACTTCGCGACTATCATATCGCGGCTGACGAAGCTCCTTGGCAGCAACGGGCCCCTCAATACGTGGTCGTCAGAGTGCGACGCCGCTTTCGCAAAGCTCCGTCGTTTTTTGACGTCTCCTCCGATACTACGCCACTACGACCCCACGACCCCTACAGAGGCACACACGCACGCCAGCGGTGTTGGCCTCGGCGCTGTCCTTGCACAGCGCAAGCCTGAGTTCCCGGAATATGTCGTGGCATATGCAAGTCGCACGCTTACTAAAGCCGAGAACAATTACACCGTCACGGAGAAAGAATGCCTGGCAATCATCTGGGCCCTTACGAAGTTCCGACCTTATTTGTATGGTCGCCCATTTGATGTCGTCACCGACCATCATGCGCTGTGCTGGTTGTCGTCATTGAAAGATCCCTCAGGCCGTCTCGCCCGCTGGGCACTTGGCCTGTAAGACTACGACATCCACGTACTGTACCGCAACGGACGCCAGCATGCTGACGCCGACGCCCTGTCGCGCTCTCCCTTGCCTGACGACAATGCCCACAGCTCAGTGTCTCCCCTTGCCGTTTCTTCGATCGACATTCACACCATCGCTACCGAACAGCGCAAGGATAGCTGGATTGCCTCACTGAGAGACTTGCTGACTGATCCATCGGCAACACCATCCACTCGCGTGTTGCGTCGTCAAGCCCACCATTTCGCCGTTCGCGACGACCTCCTCCACCGACGCAATTACAGCGGCGACGGCCGCCAGTGGCTACTAGTAATACCCCGCAGTATGCGTTCTGACATATGCGAGTCGTTCCACTCTGATCCGCAGTGTGCGCATTCTGGGGTATCGAAAACTTACCACCGCATTCGCCAACGGTACTTTTGGCGAGGGATGTACCGCTAATTGCAGAAGTTCGTTCGCTCCTGCCTCGAGTGTCAGCGCCGCAAAACTTCAACGCACCTGTCGCCGGCAGGTCTGCAACCTCTACCTTGCCCTGACCGGCCATTTCGGCGTGTTGGCATCGATTTGTATGGGCCACTTCCTCTGACGTCCGCTGGTCGTCGTCGAACCGCTGGGCCATCGTCGCTGTAGACCACCTCACGCGATACGCCGAAACTGCCGCCCTCCCAGCAGCTGCAGCGCGCGATGTGGCCTCCTTCCTGCTCCACCGATTCATGCTACGCCACGGTCCACCTCAGGAGCTGCCCAGTGATCGAGGCCGCGTCTTCTTGTCGGAAGTCGTCGAAGCCATTCTAAAAGAGTGCAACGTTGCTCACCGCAAAACTACTGCTTACAACACGCAGACGAATGGCCTCACCGAACGCTTTAACCGTACGCTCAGCGACATGCTCTCCATGTACGTCGCCGCCGATCACACCAATTGGGATGCCATTCTGCCCTTCGTCACCTACGCCTACAATACCGCCGCTCAGAGCACCACTGGTTTTTCTCCCTTTTTCTTGTTGTATGGCAGGCACCCCTCGCACACAATCGACACAATTCTTCCATACAAGCCGGATCGGTCTGAGTGTGAGCCGATTTCTGCTACAGCCCGACTTGCTGAAGAGTGTCGCGAACTTGCCAAGACCTTCACTACGCATGACCAAGAGCGGCAGAGGCACATTAGCGATGACAGAATCACTTCTGAGCTGACGTTACTCCCTGGAGCGCTCGTATGGCTCTCGATCCCTACCACTGCACTTGGCCTCTCTTCAAAACTACTGCACAGATACGAAGGCCCCTACCGTGTCGCTGAACGCACATCCGCTGTAAACTACCTGATCGAACCCATCGATCCATCCTCGGACATGCGCCGTCGAGGGCGCGACATTTTAAACGTGGAGCGCGGCAAGGCCTACCATTACCCGCTGATTGTGACAAGTTGTTAGGTCGCCAGGCGGCTCCCTTTTCGTACCCGGGTAATTGTAGCGAAGCTTTGGAACTCTGAAGTGGGTCGTCCTCTCCAGCCCCTTCTAGTGGGTCGCCCTCTTCGGAGAGAACGCAGCTCGCGCAGAGTCGGCCCCGCCTTGACTGTTGCTGTCGTTCACCTTCGCCGAGTGTCCGCCAATAAACATCTTTATACTTGCATGGCCGTGTTGTATGCCAGGTCACATACGGAAGGATGGCATCCCACGTCTTGTGTTCGACGTCAACACACATGGCCAGCATGTCGGCGATGGTCTTGTTTAGCCGTTCGGTGAGGCCATTAGTCTGTGGGTGGTACGCTGTAGTCCGGCGGTGGCTTGTTTGGCTGTATCTCAGTATTGCTTGAGTTAGGTCAGCAGTAAACTCCGTACCGCTGTCGATGATGAGGACCACTGGGGCGCCATGACGCAGGACGACGTTCTCAACGAAGAACTCGGCGGCACTGCCTCTGGGTAGGGCCCTTGTCTCGGCGTAGCGGTTGAGGTAGTCGGTAGCTACGACGATCCATTTGTTTCCGGTATTGGACGTCGGGAACGGCCCCAGTAAGTCCATACCGATTTGCTGCAACGGCCGTCGAGGTGGCTCGATAGGCTGCAGAAGTCCGGCTGGCCTAGTCGGCGGTGTCTTGCGTCGCTGACAGTCCCGGCAAGTCTTTACGTAGCGAGTGACGTCGGCAGCAAGGCGCGGCCAGTTGTACTTTTCCTGTATTCTTGCGAGCGTGCGAGAAACACCCAGGTGTCCAGACGTCGGGTCGTCGTGCAGAGCCTGGAGGACCTTTGGTCGCAATGTTGAGGGCACCACGTGAAGGGAATCGGCTCGAAGCGGCGAGAAGTTCTTGTTAAGGAGAACACCGTTGCGCAAGGAAAACGACGTCAGTCCCCGCGTAAATACCTTCGGAACAACGGTGGTCCTGCCCTCGAGGTATTCCACAAGGCCCCTGAGTTCTGGGTCCGCTCGCTGTCGTTCGGCGAAGTCGTCGGCACTTATGGTTCCCAAGAAGCAGTCATCCTCCTGGTCGTCCTGCGGTGGTGGGTCGACGGGGGCGCGCGACAGGCAGTAAGCGTCGGAGCGTTTTCTTCCAGACTTGTTAACGACGGTTAGGTCGAATTCTGAAGTTGTAAGCTCCACCGTGCGAGGCGACCTGAAGGGTCCTTCAAGTTAGCTAGCGAACACAAGGCGTGGTGGTCCCTCACAACTTCGAATGGCCGGCCGTAGAGGTAGAGGCGAAACTTCGATGTAGCCCATATGATGGCCAGGCACTCCTTTTCTGTTGCGCAATAGTTGATTTCTGCCTTTGATAGGGACCAGCTAGCATAACTGATTACCCTTTCCAATTCGTCGCTCTTCTGCACAAGGAAGGCGCCGAGTCCTACGCTGCTTGCGTCGGTGTGGATTTCCGTATCGGCGTATTCGTCGAAATGCGCAAGTATTGGAGGCGTCTGCAGGCGTCGTTTCAATTCTTGAAATTCTTGAACTTGCGACGCTTCCCACCTCAATTCGACGTCGGCCTTCGTGCGTTGCGTCAGTGGCTCGGCGATCCGTGAAAATTCCTTGACGAAACGTCTGTAAAAGGCGCACAAGCCAAGAAAACGGCGAACGGCCTTCTTGTCGGTGGGCCGCGGGAAGGCCGCGATGGCAGCTGTTTTCCGCGGGTCCGGGCGAACACCATCCTTGCTGATCACGTGACCCAAGAACAAGAGCTCCTCGTACGCGAAGCGGCACTTTTCAGGCTTCAAGGTGAGTCCTGAGGTCTTGATTGCTTGAAGCACAGCTTCAAGGCGCCGAATACGTTCGTCGAAGTTTGAGGAAAACACAACGACGTCGTCCAAGTACACGAGATACGTCTGCCACTTCAAGCCGGCCAGTACTGTATCCATAACCCGCTGAAAAGTCGCAGGCGCTCAGCAAAGACCACAGGGCATGACATTGAACTCGAACAGGCCGTCTAGTGTTATAAATTCAGTCTTTTCGCGGTCCCTGTCGTCGACTTCTATTTGCCAGTAACCGCTCTTTAGGTCCATCGACGAAAAGTACTTTGCGTTGTGTAATCGATCCAGGGTGTCGTCTATCCGGGGAAGGGGATACACGTCCTTCTTCGTGACTTTGTTCAGGTGACGTTAATCGGCGCAAAAACGTAGAGTCTCATCCTTCTTCACTAGCTCTACGGAGGATGCCCAGGGACTCTTCGACGGTGGATGATGTCGTCGCGTAGCATTTCGTCGACCTGTTTCTTCACGGCCTCGCGTTCTCTCGTCGAAACTCTGTACGTGCTCTGACGGAGTGGTCTGTCACTTTGATGACGACGAAAAGCAGTCCTCGTATTGCACGAGCAAGGATTTGAGCTGTTCTTGTTTGTGCTTCGGAAGGCTGGGATTGACGTCGAAAGCTGGTTGCGGAGCTTTATTCGTCGGAGTAGGCTCGGGTGAATCGGTGAGGCCGAAAGCATTGCTGGCTTCTACGATTTCTTCGATGTAGGCGACCGCCGTGCCTTTGCTCAGGTGCTTGTATTCGTTGCTGAAATTCTTGAGCATAACTGTAGCTTTCCCTGCCCGCAGCTCGGCTACTCCTCTTGCGACGCAAATTTTACTGTTAATCAAGTGGTGCTGGTCGCCTTCAACGATGCCTTCCAGGTCTGCTGATTTCTGAGTGCCCACGGAAATGATGACGTTGGAGCGAGGCGGAATGGTGACCTGGTCTACCAGGACATTCAAGGCGTGCTTTTTTGGCGGAGTGTGCGGCGGTGGTGCCTTTTCCGTGGACAGCGTTATCGACTTGGACTTTAGGTCGATGACTGCACCATGAAGGCCTAAGAAGTCCATACCAAGTATGACATCTCTCGAGCAACGTTGCAGCACCATGAAGCTCGTGGGATAAATCCGGTTGTTAATGGTGAGCCTCGCTGTGCAGATTCCCTCCGGCGTTACGAGGTGACCTCCGGCTGTCCGGATTTCCGGGCCTTCCCAGGCTGTCCTAACTTTCTTCAGCCTCGTGGCAAACGGTCCACTGATGACAGAATAGTCGGCTCCGGTGTCGACGAGGGCTGTGACGCTGTGGCCATCGATAAGAACGTCAAGGTCGCTAGTTCGTCGTCTTGCGTTGCAGTTAGGTCGTGGCGTCGGGTCATGGCTACGCCGGTTTGTTCCGCTGCTTCCACGTTGCGTCGTCAGGTCTATTTCGGTCCGCGAGGTTTCGTCGTCAGGGCTCTGTCTGGTCCTGAAGGCTTCGTCGTGGCGTCGTCGTCGGCGGCGGATGATCTTCGGTATTTCGTCGTACAGCAACCGCACCTCCATCGGTTGCTGCCCTTAGTTTTCCGGATGCGGGCTAGCTGACCGGCCCCGGGTTGGGCCAGTGTATCGTCGGCGTTGGGAAGAGGCGTAGCGGCCTGGCGATTGTGATCGGGAAAGTTCTTGGGGGGTCCACTGCGCTCCTGCCAGATAGTCGGCGATGTCACGTGGTCGTTCACCCTGCTGTGGATGCGGCGCGTCGATGGCGAACCCGCGCAGTCCCATCTGTCGATACTGGCAGCGGCGGTAAGTGTGACCGGCTTCTCCGCAGTGGTAGAAGAGTGGACGATGGTCGGGGGCGCGCCAAACGTCGGTCTTCCTCGGCGTGTATCGCTGGCCGGCTGGCGGGCGGTATGACGTCGGTGGTGCCGGGCGGCAGAACTGCTGGGGCGGCGCGAGGTCTTGACGTGGGCGAGGAGGGGGGGTTTGCGTCGGGCTGCAGCAGCATAACTCATTTGCGTGAAGCTGCGGCGGTGCCGGCTGAGGAACACCCAGTGGCTGTTGGATTTCCTGGCGGAAAATGTCTGCGATCGAATCCACTTGAGGCTGTGGCGAAGGTAACAGCTTGTGCAACTCCTCCCACACGATCGCTCGGATGGTTTCGCGCAAGTCGTCGGCGGCTAGTGAGTGCACTTCGGAATAGGTTGCAGACAGCAGCGAGCGGTTGTACTGTTTCGTCCGCATGTCCAGTGTCTTTTCAATAGTCGTAGCCTCGGTGAGGAATTCGGCGACCGTCGTGGGCGGGTTGCGGACAAGTCCCGCGAAAAGTTCTTGTTTTACACCCCGCATGAGCAGGCGAAATTTTTTGTGTTCAGCCATCGCAGCGTCGGCCTGACGGAAAAGTCGAGTCATCTTTTCCGTGAAGATGGTGACATTTTCGTTTGGCAGCTGCACCCGGGTCTCCAGGAAAGCAGCGGCTCTTTCCCTGCGGACGACGCTTGTGAACGTGTGCAGGAATGCGCTGCGGAAACTTAGATCCCAGGTCTGCAGTGAGGACTCCCGATTCTCAGACCAGGTTCTTGCCGCGTCTTCGAGGTAGAAGTAGACGTGACGCAGCTTGTCTTCAATGCTCCAGCTGTTAAAGGCGGTGACACGGTCGCATGTCTCGAGCCAGGTTTCCGGGTCTTCGAACGACGATCCGCGGAAGGTTGGCGGCTCCTTGAGCTGCCGAAGAAGGATCGGCGCAGACTGCACGGGGTTGGTCATCGTGCCTGCGTTCGATGTTGGGATCTGCGGCTGCCTGGCTTTTTCGGGAAGGAGCCCGTGCTGTGGCTGCAGTCCCTTCTGCCTGCGGCTTGTTCGACGATCCGGGTTTTCCTTGCCGTCGTCCTCGCCGCGGCTTCATCTTCCCCGGGGTGGCGTCCTCGCCGCGGACGCCACCCCGGGGGTCAGCACCCCGGGGTGGCGTCCGGATCATGAATCAGCACCTCCACCAGATGCCACGTGGTCGTGACGTCGAAGAAGACAGCAGTCAGCACGTCCGAGATGGAACTGTTTATTTGGCCGAACTTGTGGCCGGGAAACTGAAAGTCAAACTACAGCAATACACTGATAGCGGCGAACAGAGCGTCGACCGTCGATCATCTGCTCACGGCTGGGATGCGCCGTCTTTTATACATCACGCATCGAACTTTCCAGTCTTATCACTGGCTGTCGCGCAAGCACTGGAATAATCTAGAGTATTCGCGTCCTGCGTGCAATCTTAACAAAGCGATCTACAAGCTACTCGAACACTGTGGCGTGGTCAGCGTCGAGCGTTGATAACCGCGCTTGCTGGTCAAACCCGAATACATCAAAATAAAAGAAGAAGCGGGCGTGGCAATATCGTAAATCACGGGTCATTGCCACTTTTTCACCAATGTTCACGGCGCTCTTTGGCCAAGAATGGCCCTTGCGCCAATAAAACACACATATCATCATCAGCATCATTCTCTCTCTGTGTACTCGTTCTTTCGCCCATCAGAGTTATTTCATCCCACGCCGAACAAATCGGCGCACGTATTCTGGAAACGAAGCAGAAGATGAAGACGACGACGATGAAGAAGATAAAGAGAGCGCGTAGCCGTTCATGATGATGATAGTTCCTGTTCGTTCTGCACGGGCGAACGGTCGGCTTAAGCAGCTCCACTGTTCAAAGTATTCGACACCTCGTTGTCCATCGAGCTTTTCGGCAAGCATGTAACCTCGTGTAACTCCACCGCGTCTTTAAATATCAATTTTATATGCAAATAATTTCTTAGCGGACCAAAAGAACTTTGACCGTTTCTATCTATCTACTATTGCCAGAGCAGCAGTTTATAATCGGTAGGAGTTCAGTATGTTAATTTCATATATCGCCAAAATAGCCAGAATTGAAAATTTCAAGAGTAAAATAAGCTAAATGAACTATACACTTAAAATCCCAGTTCTTGTGCCATAAGTGATATCAAAGCTGATAAAGTGGTAAATGTAATCAGCCACATACCAAAGTCGTCAAAGCAGTTAGTAATCAGTATGATATCGAACTATTCTAGCACACATTTCCCCATACTATTCTGCTATCGACAATGTCAGTACATGTAGCATTGTCAATATTCTAGTACACAGTTTATATCCCTTTAGGCCCTGGAATTTCCATTTTTGCCGGAGAAGTTTTTTGTATGTGTTTTTCTGATAATTAGGAGCTCAGAAGACCACACACAAAAAATTGAGCCTGTGGTGTAAGTATTCATGGATTTGCAGGCATGGCGTTAAATTAGGTCATCAGGGCTCAGTGGTCGTGAAATAAGAAAAATGGCTTCTTTATTCCTGCTACTCATTCGCGTATACAAAATCTGAACCGACGTCGTGTTTGGTAGTGTGGAAGTCCTTGAAAACAACTTCGGGACTTCGTCCCGAAAACGGCGCTTACCCGCCTCGACGTCACCCATGACTTCGGTCAAGCTTCTTCTTCTTTCTGTCTCCGAAATCTATAGAAATACCAAAGTGATGGTGTTAATTGCAGTGGGGATCATTGAAGAAATACTTCCCCAAGAATTAGCAGTTTTGGTTTCGTTTCCGAGGTGCTAGGCGAAATTTTCTGTGGGGTCCTCAGTTGAGGACAGCAGGGCCGAAAGGGATATACAAGCTGCATATATATGAGAGCATACAGCTTGTTATCTTGTTTTTTTTTCGTTTAGGCTCGTGGGACGGTATCACAGTTCAAGTTCACTGTTTTCAGTTTCCGAGAGCCATTTTGGAGCAGGTTCGGAGCGGTTTTGAGCAATTGGAGCAGCACTTCCATCACTGTTGCAGTTTTGGCTGTCCTACTTTAAATTGAAATAAACGTTACATCTGTGATCTTGTCACTCTACAAGCTATCATCAAGCGTGGCTCGAATACGCCGACGACCGTTACTTATGATGTGTACATCATCGCACCGTAGTGTGCACTTCGTGTCAATAAAACTGATGCCTCTTCTCTGACCTCAGCCCTGACGTTACGTCAGACCACGAGCTGCTCTTAACATGGCAGTATAATTGTCGTGCCAGGAAAGCCCACGATGTGTGCACTACTACTCAGTTTACACAAAGACGTCGATTAACCTCGCAATACTTGGGTCAAGGCAAAAATTAGGGCATCGCCTGCTACTCGTTAATTGCTTCGCATGTAACTGATTCCTACAATGCGTTAGATCTTCCGGATTCTTCACTCAAAGCTTATAAATTTCATATTTAGTGCCTTCATGCATGTTAAAATTAAATTTATACAATCCTAAATAACACGTAAGCCTTTCACTTTCAACTGTATATATTCGAGTTGAAGTCGTATCAGGGGTATAAAACAGTGTATGCCTGACGCGCCACTGAGCCACAATTTTCTTTTCTATATTGCAGGCTGCAGCTTGGGCAAGCCTTCTTGTGTGTGGCCTGCAGCTATGGCATGTGATTGGCAGGAGCTTGTCAGACGTGGTGACACCGCCAATATTTTATGGGACGCTCGATCGCTGCCCAATAACGAATGTCTCAGCTGATGCAACAAACTCGTCATCTTTGGCACATGTATTGTTACGCGAAAGGTTTTTTTCCCTGTCTTTTTCTTTTTTCTGCTACGATATAGACAATCCCTCTCTTGTAAATTACAAATGTCTACAGCTCTCAGGACAGAAAGAGTGCTCTGTATGGTCAGCTGTCAGAGAAAAAAGCGAACAGTACACACGACGTGAAGTTACTGGGCACTAACACCAGCGTACCAAAGCCTGCGTGCCGTGATATGTGTTACTTAAGATCGGCGTGGTTGTCGAAGCTATCACTGTGCTTACCGAAGCAAGTTCCAGGTCACATGGGAGAAATATCCAAATTATTCAAAGAGTCAGAGCGGTGACTCTACGGTGAGGTGTGACAGCGCATCACGCGTGTAACATTGAAAGGTGGTGTGTTTCATCTTGGGCTAAAAAGACAGGGCGTGCAAACACGGACACAAGAAAGAAGTCAGGACACCACCAACGCCGACTAACAACTGAAGAGACGCACAACGGCTGAAAAGAAAGAAGGCACGAAAACTTATCTGCGCATGCCCGTGCAACAGGCGAACCAATCAATCCGGCCGCGTGGCGGTTCTACGTGGAAGATAAGTGTTAAGGCATTTGATTTCATCTTTATGCAAGTTAATCGACGGTTGGCTCACGCATGCGCTACCACTATTCTCGATATGCCATGCTTCAATCATCAGGCGCGTTTTCTTCATTTCTATGCGGTACAACACTGCGCATTCATCGAATTTTGGCGTGCACTTACAATCTCGACAATGTAAAGATAGATTAGAAGGTGAGCCTCCTGTTAGAGATCTCTTATGTTCCAACAATCTCTGGTTAATGCATCGGCCCGTCTGTCCTACGTAGAAGCGGCCGCAGCTGAAAGGGACCTTATACACCACACTCGTACGGCAATCAGTGAATTTGTTGGTGTGTTTTACGAAACAAATATCGGTCCGCTTCTTGTCTTTTACTCGCTCATTCTTCCTCTGCACAGCGGCACAAATGTTACCTAGCTTATTGGCAGCCGTGAAAACAACATTAACGCCGTATCTACTTCCTACTTTCTTTAGCCTGTGAGATACGCAATGAATGTACGGTATACCTACGACACGTTTCTTCCTATCGCTTTCTGCAACCATGCTCGGACTTAACACAATAGACTTCTTTAAACGTTCAGCGACCTAGCCACTGCATCACGAGGAACCCCTACATCTAAAAGACGCGTAACCTGTGCGTTAAAGCTACCACTCATTTTGTGCTCACACGGACTTGGTGAGGGCTGATTTAAGGCAAGACATGGCGATGCCGTTTTTTACAACCTTCGAGTGCTTCGACGAAAAATTTAACAGTGGTTTCCAAGATCTAGAAGAATACTGCCAGCACACGTGGTTCTTCTGGAATGTTAAGGAAATGTCTAGAAATTGTATTCCATTATTCTGAGGCACCTCTTTAGTAAAGCTCAGCCCACCTCCATTTAATTCAAATTTTTCGCTCACGGATGTTACCACCTTTTCAAAGTCCTCACCACTACAAAAGATCAAGTAATCGTCCACATACCACATATCCCTGATTTCTGCACATAAACGCCTTCCTTCCAACCTACAAGCGTCGACTTTAAATACATGGAAAGGATTTCTAGAAATGCCCCGGTAGAAACACCACATTTATCGGTGAAAACCGTCTGGTGCGCTTGTTCGTTAATACATTCATTAACACAATTTAACAAGTCCTCATGCGGCAAAGAATATAACAGGTCTTCAATATTCATACTAAATGATTTAACAACAGCCGGGGTTCTCCTCTGAGAGGAACTGAACTAGCGCCTGAAGAATTACGCATACGAAAAAGGTCTGAAAAACTCAAAGAGGTTAAGCAGTTCTGCAAATAACTAGATACAGCGACTTGCCAGGTGCCTTGCTCTGAAACGATTGCTCGAAATGGGATCGCGTTCTTATGTGTTTTGGCTAAAAAAACAACTCTAAAGTAAGTGATTTATCCTTCTGACATTACAAGCTATTCTCTCAAGATTATGTCTTAACAAAAAGGTCGACAGCACGTCGCCTAACTACCGATGGATTAAGTTTTACTGTCCTAAAATTCTTTTCTATGGCTGTTAATGCTTTTTCTGAGAAGAAACTGTCCGGCATAATTACAAAATACCCTTCCTTATCTGAAATTACTGGCCTGAGTTTCTTCTCGACACAGTAACTAACCAAAGGCCGGATAGGATCAGAACACTTGAGATGCATATTAGAACCCTTGATGCTAGCAACGCAGTCTGAAATGCAGTGGGAACGATCTTCTTGAGGAACAAGTCTAGTGTTCCAGACGTTCCAGAAGAACCACGTGTGCTGGCAGTATTCTCCTAGATCTTCGAAACCGCGGTTAAATTTTTCGTCGAAGCGCTCGAAGGTTGTAAAAAACGGCATCGCCATGTCTTGCCTTAAATCAGCCCTCACCAAGTCGTGTGAGCAGACAAATGAGTGATAGCTTTAACGCACAGGTTACGCGTCTTTGAGATGTAGGGTATCCTCGTGATGCAGTGGCTACGGTCGCTGAACGTTTAAAGAAGTCTATTGTGTTAAGTCCGAGCATGGTTGCAGAAAGCGATAGGAATCAACGTGTCGTAGGTATACCGTACATTCATTGCGTGTCTCACAGGCTAAAGAAGTAGGAAGTAGTTACGGCGTTAATGTTGTTTTCACGGCTGCCAATAAGCTAGTAACATTTGTGCCGCTGTGCAGAGGAAGAATGAGCGAGTAAAAGACAAGAAGCGGACCAATATTTGTTTCGTAAAACACACCAACAAATTCACTGATTGCCGTACGAGTGTGGTGTATAAGTCCCTTTTAGCTGCGGCCGCGTTTACGTAGGACAAAACGGGCCGATGCATAACCAGAGATTGGGGAAAAAGAGATCGCTAACAGGGGTCACCTTCTAATATATCTTTACATTGTCGAGATTGTAAGTGCCGCCAAAATTCGATGAATGCGCAGTGGTTGACCGTCATAGAAATGAAGAAAGGCGCCTGATGATTGAAGCATGGCAATCGAGATAGTGGTAGCGCATGCGTGAGCCACACCGTCGATTAACTTGCATAAAGATGAAATAATGCCTTAAAGTTTATCTTCCACGTAGACGACCGCCACGCGTGCCGGATTGATACGTTCGCCTGTTGCATGGGCATGAGCAGATAAGTTTTCGACCTTCTTTCTTTCAGCCGTTGTGCGTCTCTTCAGTTGCTGGTCGGCGTTTGTGGTGTCCTGACTTCTTTATTGTGTCCACGTTTGCACGCCCTGTCTTTTTAGAATAAATACTTACCAACTAGCTCAGCTCTCTGTTATTCTAAGTTCATTTCTAGTAACTGAGCCCTTTTCCGTGTTCTCCTACTTTGCGAACAATCCTGCCTCTTGGCTCTTTAATGCTATTTGCTTGGTCCGTGCTAGACTTTTTCATGGTTTTCTAAGAATAGAGTTTGCCCAGCTGCAGTTCAACTTTTGTGCGGCTTTCTGCAACCATCTACCGACATGCCAGGAGGATATGTGCCATTTGACCGCGGAATCATGGCGTCAAGTGAGATTTTACCAGGAATGCCTTAAGGTTCCGTTGCTCGACTTCGCGTGACGATCGCCGCCAGAAGCAGATGTACGCCACTGGATGAGGGTAGCTAACCAGCATGCGGAATTATATGGAGGGTAAAACTTCGAGAACTTCAACCATG